>NW_010528174.1:0-7317 GCF_000687285.1 Phaethon lepturus
GGGGCCGTGGCGGGCATAGGGAAGCCCGTGACTCTTGCCGTGGCTTTAAATAACGCTTATAGGGTCTGAGAATCAGCAATTAAGCCGAAGTGAATTAATGCTTGTTCAGAACAACAGAACACAGCCGCCTCACATGCCTGTGCACTACAGCGCTTCTGCAAACTGGCAGGGACTCAAACGAAATGTTTTGCCACCATAGTCCCGGCCGCAGCCTTCGCTAGCGGCGCCCGTGTTCTCACTGGCAAACCTGCGTGGCCAGGGCTGTAGCTCGGGGCCTGCAGAGTGCATGGGAACAGCCACCGACTTCAGGTTAAGGTAACCCTGCTGTCAATCAAGGCAGCCGCAACTGGTAGACCAATAACAGCAAACTGAGGGGTAACGGTGAGTATTTGCTAAAAATTAAGTTTGTAAAGCACAGTAAGCAAAGCACTACGTCAGTCACAGAGAGAAGCAGAAACGTCCCTCTGCTCAGGTATCGCAGCTGCCAGGTGAGTGGCTCTGTTTTCTGAGGCGCAGATTGCTGCCTCTTCCCCAGCAATTTCTTCAGACATGGACCGCTGCATTTTTAAAGAACTAAAATAGGTATGTGGAATTATTCTAGAAATACTGCTACAGTAGGCAATTTCAGTCAGAAAAGCATGAGGCTGAATGTGATATGCAGGCAACCAGCACAGCTCAGAGTGCGTGTCAGCAGACCGCAAAGTGTCTTTACCATATTGTACCCAGCAAGCCTCAATTAATCAACATGGTCAATCAAAGGCTGCTAACCCTTACCAAGAACAGCCGACTACAATAGATTTGGTAATTCTAGGCCAAACATTTCTTCTGAAGATTTTTTTAATCTTAAAGCCAAAAAGTATTTGGCACGATCCTCAAAAAGTTCTTCTATCCTCTCTCCCCTTTCCTTTTAGCACTCCCATAAAATCTTTTGCTTCCTTTCTTCATGGTATTTCTGGGAAGCTATTTTGGCATAAGCTCATGCATTTAACATTTCAAAGAAACTGGTTTAGCTCTGGTAGCAATCATTTTTACATTTAAAAATATTAAAGGAATTAAAAGCTCAAAGTTTAAGACATTCAAAATATCATATGCATTCTATAATTGTGCTGCTTTTGGCTGGGATAGAGTTAATTTTCTTCATAATAACTAGTATGGGGCTATGTTATGGATTTGTGCTAAAAACAGGATTGATAATACAGGGATGTTTGCATTACTGCTGAGCAGTGCTTACACAAAGTCAAGGTCTTCGCTGCTTCTCATATCACCCCACCAGTGAGTGGTAGGTAGGGGGTGCACAAGAAGTTGGCAGGGGACACAGCTGGGACAGCTGACCCCAACTGACTAAAGGGACATCCTACACCACATTATGTTGTGCTCAGCAGTATAAATCTGGGGGAAGAAGAAGGAAGAGGGGGACATTCGGAGTTATGGTGTTTGTCTTCCCAAGTAACCGTTAGGTATGATGGAACCCTGCTTTCCTGGAGATGGCTGAACACCTGCCTGCCGATGAGAAGCGGTGAATGAATTCTGTGTTTTGCTTCACATGTGTGCGCAGCTTTTGCTTTACCTGTTAAACTTTATTTCAACCTGCAAGTTTTCTCACTTTTACTCTTCCAATTCTCTCCCACATCCCACCGCAGGAGGGGTGAGTGAGCGGCTACGTGGGGCTTACTTGCCAGCTTACTTGCTACAACAATAATACAATTTGTATTATAATGATAATATAGATTGTGATAAGGACAGCAGAGTAAATCTGCAAAAGCAAAGTCTTCACTTGGGCATTATGAACACATATCTATTAACATTAATTTTTACTAGATTGTTTGAAGATTATAGTTTGTTATTAGCATTTAATACAGTCAAAATCAAGTATGCATATTGAATTCGACTTAGGTATTTTTATTTGACAGGAAGGAATGGGGGAAAGTGTTTAGCTATCACAGTTCAGCCACTACTTTAGATGAAATGTTATGCATCTCCACCAACAGTCTACTCAACAGAGGGTTTCAAGTGATCTTCCCAGGCCAACGGAGTGGGAAACACAAGAACAAAAGACAAAAGAGAGCATCTCAGATATAAATTGCAGACAATGAATGTGGCTTTTTACTGTGTTTCAAGTGAAGATGCCCCAGTAAATCATTTTGCACCCTGCTTGTTCTGACAACAGTCCTTTTCGTGGGTGTTGTAATTCAAATTCCAAATTTTTATTTTGGATAAAAGACCCAAGTTGTGATCCAGAGATCACTACTATTCTCATTCTTTAAATGTCTTCTTAACATTACTGTATTTCCCACCTATTAGGGGAATTCAACCTTTTGAATTTTATTTTGCTGTCTGCATACGAAGTCTTCTTCAGGCTTTTGCACTTCTGTGACTCAAACTGGTATTTTAAGCTCCAACACTAAGCTTTTAAAATACTGAGAGTTTTTCATTAAATAAGCTTAAATCCAAATGAAAACATCTGGATTTCAGTTTCCTGAACTGTTTTAACTGAAAGAATGGAAACTTCTAAACAATAAACTATCAAGTTTGCATTTGGGTTTAGTCAGATTCTTCACTTTGCCCAATACACTGTGAAGCATCTGATAATTCTGTATTAACGCAATTTGTTTACTGATAGGATTAAGTACTTTTAATACTCCTGTGATTCCTAATGTTAGCATTTACTTCAGCTGTTACAACTGAGCAAGATAACTGTCTACTAAGTATATACTACAGCCTCTTTTCGTATGGTTACTTGCATACTAAAGCCATGCAAATCACACTGAGGTGGGGAAAAACTGCTTCCCCTCCTCAAGGGGAAAAGTGACTTAAAATAAAACTATACATGTCCCTGGAATCTAGAAGGAGCTTATTTTCTTTTTGTAATTGGCCTAGATTCAGTTTGCTGATTTTCTTTGATATGTCAAACCAAGTTTCACTGCACAGCTTTTAGGATATTAACTTTAGCAGCCAGCTTCACAAAGAAACACCTTTGCAACCTGTTGAAAAATACTTCACACATGTAACGGTGTACTTTTCTACTGCACAAGAAAAAGAATAACATTATCAGCTCTTAAGATAAAAGCAAGTAAACATGTCACTTCTTTGCCACAGCATCAGCTTGTTATTTTTACTTTTGGGAGGGAGGGTGAGGGGAGAAGACAGAGGGTGAGACAGGGAATAAGTCACTAGCCAGTTTTTCTATCTCCCAAAACTCTGAAATTATTGAAAGAAAAAAAAAAATCTACTTTAATTTACTTTTCTGTTAGTGTGCTCTATCATTCACTCTGAATTAAGTTAGCAATTAATTACAAGGATTGTATCAGTAGCAAACAACATTCACTTAATCCTTCTGAAATATATTTTTAAGTCACCATAAAGAGTATTTCTGTGAACCGTTAAATCCTACAAATGTTTCATAAGCAACAACTTCTTAAACCAGTAATTAAGAAGTTAAAAGAGCATAAAGGGGAGTAGTTTTATAAAATATGTTTATTTCATAACTTTATTCTATTCCTTTTTACATGTGTTACTAATTAAAGTGTTTTTAAGAATTTTTCAAAGTCCTGTATAGAAGCTTTGGCAATCTCTGTACAAAACACCTCATTGGGCAAGGATACGAGCTGGTCCAGAGAGATGTAGCTGGGTTGTGCTGGGTCATACTGGGCTCTTCCCAAGAATGTAAGAAACATATGTCTCTCTTTTATTCGTAATAGCTTTGAGTTGAAAACCTAAGAAAGAAAGACAGAAAGGGAAGAATCTTTTAAGTTGTCTAAATTTCAGACTCTGATGAATCTAAAATAAGAGCATGTTTTTGTCGAATTGAAGATCTAGGAAGAAAACAAATAATTCGCATCTTTTCTTCTCATTTACGTCAAACACCAGGTAGTTTATTTTTATATGTAAGTTATCTAAATTCTAAACAAATGCTTCAATACAATATGCTGAGGTACACACACAAGGGAAATCAGGGAATGATACAACTCTCGAGCATGTTAAGTTTTTTGTTTATATATAGCTATATTACTTTCGTGTAATCACAGCCAAGAAAGCAAAGAGGAGACATACAGAAACAGGGAGCAAGAATACCTAAGCATCTTCCCTACATTATCAGGAGTGTTTACATATACAGTCATATTCAGATGAATGTTCTATAAGGAAGGAATGAACAGGTAACCACACCGCATGATACAAAAGTGAGTTGCAGTGACAACAGAAAAGGTGTGCAGCTGCACCTCCTGTCATAACACAGCCAAAAGGCACAGTGCTGTGGTTCAAAACAACCACTGGTCTTCTGCTGCACAACAATGCCTACTTTTGAAGATACTTGTCACAAAAAGAATTGTAGACAGTCAAAGGCAAGAACAATGGTAAGGGAAAGATGAAAGAAATCAGTGGAACATCTAAAAAGAGAGAGAAGCTGGGAAGACATGTAATGCAGTTAAGAAGTCTTAAAAGCAGAGTTCTAGCTGCATTTCTGAGCAGTACAACTGAAGAGAGAGATGCTGCTTAAGAGAAAATAATAGTGAAAACAAGAATGCTACAGCAACAAAAGCAAGCAGAGGTTTTGCTGAAAAGGAGAGACTACAGTACTGAGGGCAGGATTTCATGAGGATGCAAACTAATTTGAACTAGGACAGAAAGCAAAACTACTGTTCCTCCTCTGCCTTCCTTCAATGTTAAGAGGGAGTCAGAGAAAAACCTTAGCCACTGTTTATGGAGCTAGCTGACAGGAACGATGGTTAGAACAGCAGCTGTAACATCAGAGAGGATTTGACAAAAAATACTGTATGCCTCTTATTTTCAGCATTACTGTCATTTAGGATAGAAGCAAGAACAGATGA
This sequence comes from Phaethon lepturus, assembly GCF_000687285.1. Classification (NCBI taxonomy): domain Eukaryota; kingdom Metazoa; phylum Chordata; class Aves; order Phaethontiformes; family Phaethontidae; genus Phaethon; species Phaethon lepturus. The sequence continues at coordinate 4,827 of NW_010528174.1, forward strand.
AGACAAGTATGCATTTGTGAATGCACAAGTTAATGGCTAGACCATATACAGACCAAGCTGCACTAACCATATGCTAGAACTCAGTTTTTGAGGATGGAAGGGAAGAACAGGGAAGAGAGATGGTGACTGCACCAAGAACAAGGAGCAGAAGAAATTTTCCACTTACCCTTTCAAACAAAGGGAAGGGAAATAATGAGGTGAACCACCAGGAAGCCAACAATAAGACAACCAAGAAGGAAGTGAGAAAGACTTGCGGTCAATACAAGTCAAGGAGGGCAAAAATGACACACAGACTGGAGCTATAGCAAGCATCCTTGTTAAGTAAAGATATATTAAATAGCAAGATAAGTAACCAAAATCCTGGGGAGTAGTTTTACTTCTCCATATAACTTCGGCTTTTTAGCCAGTTAGATTAGAGAGTTAAGATTCCCTACTAGACTTGCTTTAGGATGAAAATTATTTCAGTTCAGAAGTTGTAATCTGTGCTTTCGTTCTTTCCTTGTAAGAAGCTAGTGTGACTGCATGTCAGCATTGGATGAAGCAACTAATGCTTTCAACTTTTAATTTGTGAGGAAATAACAGTAATGGGAAGATAGAAAAAAACCAAAATAGTCAACAAGAAACTACTCTATTTTCACTCCTGTGATTTTTTAGCTATTGCTGCAGCAATAGGAAGGTCAACAAGAATCTGATTGCCTTGTGGACAGAACTTCTCTTACCTTTTAAACTTACATTTTCAGATCTTGTAATCTATAAAATTTAATTTTTAACTACACAAATCCAAAAGAAGTGTTTTCATATATATGTTATCTAATGAACAGATCTTACGCATGATCTTGTCTTCCCTTGTGTGTCTTAGCTAGGTAAGATTTCAGGACAAGGAATCCCTAAACAGGCAGTACTCTTGCTTGCATGAATCCAGACACGAGCATGACTACTTCCGTTGAAAACTTAAAAATTCACCAGACTGGGGGTGGTGGGGTCACATGTGCCAGAGAGCAAAGAAGAGCACTTCCACACTGGAATCCTCAATGGTTGCCGAAATGCTAATGAAAGTTATCCCAATTAGAGTAAAAGCCACAGACAAGCTGAAGAATTCACACATGTCCTGCATACAGTGAGGCTCCACCTTCAGCACCAAGCTAGTGAAGCAGCTGTGCAAAGAGTACCTACAACTTATTCTCAGATCAACAGCTCACCTGAGGAAAGCGAGTAAGCATGTGGTGGGGAATGCCCATTATGTTGTGCAAGTAGTCAAATGTCTGTTTGAGTCTCTTTTTACTTGCAGTTAAAATCTTGGGGGTCTTAAAGACAATCTGTTGAATTTCATTACGTTGAAAACCAAGTTCAATCTGACAAACCTGAAAAGGAGCACAATTTTATCTTCAGAAGTCAGCTGCAAACTTAGCTTACTTTAACATGCCACTGAAATAAACTAATGCAAAATTCTTCTACCCTTTGTCACACAGCAACAAGAATGCAACCCACCATAACATCTGCCACTCCAGTTCTTCTCAAGTCAGACAGTGCAATTTACTTATCATTCTGGATTAAAGTGTAATTTGTTTATAGTGTATCCCTGAAGTAAAGATGACTTTTGTGAATGCTATGTATTTTTCAGCTTGTCTGAAATATGAACAAAAGCTGCGTCTCAGTGTGCATGGCAGTTACAAGCATAAAAATTCTCCCCTAAGAGTCTTTTATCAGTTTCAATACCAGGCTGTCAAAAGAGACGGAGTTTCTAGTTGTAGAGCTGTTGAGCTCTGTAAAACACAGCAATCAAATAACTAGTGACTACTCTTGTTACTGTGCTTTCTTTTACATTTTTATATTGGGGAGCATAATTTTAGTCCTGTAGTCTTCAACCGAAGCCTGTTGAACCTGAAAGAGATGTGTAGAATATGCAGTGTATTCAGTTTATTTTACAGTTGGGTAAGATGTCTTTTTCAGAGGCTGCCTTTACTTCAATTATGGTTTCCCAAAAGGAAAACACATTTTTTCAATAAAATCATGAGCACTCCTCCCAAAGTGCAGAATGGCAAGCAGTTCATTGAGTTGTTGAGAAAGGAATTCAGCATACAAGAGTGTCTGTTAATTCAGCTATTTCTCCTATCCTCCAGTGACATTTACAAGCAGCTTGTTTTCAGTCATGAAGTGGGTGTGCTGGCCAGTCAACATAATGAGACTTTCAGATTCAACTCAGGTACTTCTTCAGTTGGCAATAAGGTTATGTTTTTTGTTTTCCCAGTTTGATGTGCCAAGACTGCAGCTCCTTCCCAAAACTGCCTGGCAAATACAAAGGGAAGGACTTAGAACCTGGGTTTTGAAGCTACCTTAGGACTTGCAGATCCTTAGAGGGAATTGTTTCTAAAGGTGGCTATAACCAGGTCTTTCAATTCCTGGTTCTTCCTTATCTGCTTAGAAATATTTATAAATATTTACATAACAAATATACCAATATAATATATAATATATTATAAACACCATAATT
>NW_010528175.1:0-5857 GCF_000687285.1 Phaethon lepturus
CCAATACTTCATCTGGAATGCCTCCTTCTTTCGCGTGATTCTTTTCAGTTAGCAAACATATCTGGGCTTTCCACGCATTCTCTGTAGGAATATGTAGCTGGACAGAATCTTCAGAGGAGGTTAGTTGTGCATTTAACTTACTTACAAAGTAAATCTTGTCCAAGCAATGGCAAAGGGCATTCTGGCATATAGAGGAATTTATGTGTTAGTTTGGTATCCCCAATTGAGAGCTCCATAGACTGCAAAACTGGTCTTAAAGTTCTTTTCCCTGTCGCACCAACAACGCTTATCTTAGTCTTGCTTAACGGTCCCTTACGACTAGTCACTACAGAATGGGTGGCCCCACTGTCAGTCAGAAAATCTCTTATTTCGTTCCCCAGCTTAACTGGAACCAGAGGATTAGCTGGGGAAACTTTAATAGATTCCTCCGGTCCCCTTCAGTCTAATCCAATCTCTGCCATTTCCCTAGCAGCTCCCTCCGTGCCTTTTCCCTGATCACTCAAAAAATGTGGACATTCTCCCTTCCAGTGACCCTCCTGTTTACAGTAGGCACATCATTGATTCATTTTTAGAGAGGTTTCACAACGGCCCCCTCTACTACCTCCACAACCCCTACCTCTACCTCTGTCCCTTGTTTGTCCTTCTGCCAGGGCAGTCAGTAAAGAAGCCTGCAATTTTCCTCTCCTTTTCTTCTGCCTCTTCTCTGTTATTATATACCTTATACGCAATTGACATTAATTGTGAAATTGTCATCCCGTCCGCACCATCTACTTTCTGCAGCTTCTTTCTAATGTCCGATGCCGATAGACTAATGAACAACATATTAAACAATTTCATATTACTAGCATCTTTCAGGTTCAAATCGGTCCACTTTCAAGCTACTTCACACAATCTTTCATAGAAAGCAGATGGGGTTTCCTTCTCCCCTTGCCTTACTTCATGCAACTTAGATTCTTAGGCTTTTCTACTCCATTTTGGATCCCATATAAGATCAGCTTCTGATATCCTTTTACTCTTTCTAGCCCCTCATCCGTATTGGGATCCCACCTCAGATCTTCCCTTGGAAGATACATGTCCACATTAGGTACTCCTCCATATTGTTGGGCTACTCCTTAGCTTTCTCTAAAACTGCTCTCCGTTCTTCATAAGTGTGGTGGTGCATTCCCCCCCCCCCCCCCCCGCTTTGTACCTTGGGTGCACCCCCCCCCCCCCCGCCTCGCTTTGTACCTGGGCCATTCTAAGTTGCCTGACAAGCTTTGGCCTCCGAACAAAGGGTTTAGCAGTTGAGAACCGCTCAATCGTACCAAGCACTCTTGTGTAGCCATTTGGCCTCCGAACAAAGGGTTTAGCAGTTGAGAACCGCTCAATCGTACCAAGCACTCTTGTGTAGCCAAGGAGGAGAATGGCACTGAGTGTATCAAGGACACAATCGCCTAAACAAGGTACGGAACAAGAACAGAACTAATCAATTATCTCCAGACAATCCTCGCAGCGGCACCATTAAAACTTGAGAAATCACCTGCCTGGATTGTGGGAAACTCACTGATGCCTAAAGTCAATTATCTCCCAGTCCTATAAATAGTGGTCCCAAGTGAGACCCTTTGAGCTGTCCTGGACCGCAGCGGGCTGCGACCAGCATCTCCCTCTGAGTGGGATGCCTCTCAGAGTCCGTGAGCCCTCAAGTTCGCGATCAACTCAGAGGCTCCCCTGTTCATCCGCTGAGCGATGCAAAGCATTCGATGTGAGTATTTGACTGGATTTGCAGGGGATATTTAATAGGTACCTTTGTACATCTCTCGCTCTTTTCTCTACATCTCTTTATGTGTCTCTATCTCTACACCTATATGTGTGTGTGACTAAGGAATCTTAGTAAGTTTTAGGTTGATTACGCTGCTAAGTTTTATATGACTTGATACTGTGATTTAACTCAATAGCGTTAGTGAATTTGATTGCTGCTATTTTGTATTAGATAAATTGCCATCCTAAAGTTACACCAAGCACAAAATCATAGACTATATCACCACACCAGAATCCCCGATACTCTATCCCTTTAGTCATAAACTGTTGACCAAGTCTGGGACTAGGAGTGGATTCAGCCGCACCTAGACTCCTCTCTGAGAAGGAGTTAAGAAAGCAAGGGGGTCCACTCTGAACCTCGTGACTCAACGGGAAGGCACTCCTTTATTTTCCTTACCTAACCTTAGTCATAAACCGTTGACCAAGTCTGTGACTAGGAGTGGATTTCAGTCCACTCTGAACCTCGTGACTCAACGGGAGGGTCTCCCCTACTTTCTCTCCTCAATATACACATAAGCCTCATTAACCCGATTTGATCCACGAGTAAATCATTCCAATTTAATTGTAATTTGGTTTCTCTTTGTATACTTTTTCCACGTTGAATAAGTAATAGAGTGGAACTTGCCCACAATATTTAAATTGTCGCGCATGCTCCTAGAAAGAGTGGGGGGTGGTAATTTGCATAGTCCCTCAATTGAGTCGGTGGTCACGATCTCCCGCTGCCACCTTTACCTTTACCCTAGTTACTGTGGATTCTGCTGATCTCAAGACAGTTATGCTTTTCAAGAGTAAAAGAACAACTCGGTCTTCATGGTTTACTGCTGAAGTACAACTACCTCTTCATCTTCTTGTCCACTAAATCCGGGTTCATTAATCTTTTTTTAATTGTGTTGTCTCCTACTGACCTGCCCCCCTAGAATCTTTCATTTGTCTCCGACAATTTTTTAAGCCTTGTTCTGTATTAAATAAAATACATTGGTAAAATTCCTATGGGTTTCCACAAGCGGTCCACTGAATCCAAGTATGTTAATTGAAAACTGAATCTATTGCTGCAACATAAATTGGACAACTATTTCAGATTACTTAAGTTGCGAGCTTTTGGGTCAGGGGCTATCTTTGTTCTATGTTGTGCACTGCTTACTTAGCACAGTGGTATCAGAGAATAACACTTCCATATAATATATTTCAGTACCAATCGATGTAATAATTTGGGGGGGGGGGAAAGAGCTAAACACTTCTGAAAGCTCCTGATGTTCAGATGAAAATGAATGATTGCATGTGCTGATATAGCAGTTTAAGACTAACTAATGCTAACACTATGCTGAGTGTGCTGACAGCTTGTTGCTGAGAACACTGCCCAGGCACGAGTAACGCCTGAACTCGGCATTATTTTCTCCTTGGAAATGTGCTGCCTGAAGTGGAGAAGGCTGAGGTGAGAGTCTGTAGTCTTAATTCACTCGCAGAGGGGAACACATCCGCCAGGTGGTGGGACCTTAAAATCCACCATTTAGTAGTGTCAATCAATTTTACTCCTTTTAGATCTATGCACGATGCTATGCCGTGAACTTATATCAGGTTGAGTTGGAATGGGCTGGCACTAAGCAGGTGTCTCTGCGCTATGCTCTCATTTATGGTGTATGTGTGGCCAATGTGGGACACAGTGCATAAGCATATCTTCTGATGCCAAGCTGAGACAGCAAAAGAGACCAGTCCCTGACCAATGGGAAGAAGGATAAAAAAATATCTCTTAGGCCCCAGAGTGCCAGCTACCTGACTAGGATGACAGCAGGAACAGGAATAGATGATGATAGTGTCACAAGGCTATAGCCTGGTTTGGAAGCTGATGGGCTTTCATTGGCTTCAAGGCCTTTCATGATGGATGCAAAAATGGTTGTGTCCACTGTGTAGTCATGCAAAGCATGCCAAGTGGTTGGGATGAACATTGGATACAAACTTAAGTGTCAGTTATAAGGAATTGTGTACATGTCTGAAAATATGCTTTGTAATGCTAGGAAATGATTAAGGGACTGGAGCATCTCTCCTATGAGGAAAGGCTGAGAGAGCTGGGACTGTTTAGCCTAGAGGAGAGAAGGCTCAGGGGGGATCTCATCAATGTATATAAACACCTGAAGGGAGAGTGCAAAGAGGATGGAGCCAGGCTCTTTTCAGTGGTGCCCAGTGACAGGAGAAGAGGCAATGGGCACAAACAGAAACACAGGAGGTTCCATCTGAACATCAGGAAACACTTTTTTACTGTAAAGGTGACTAAGCACTGGAACAGGTTGCCCAGGGAGGTTGTGGAGTCTCCCTCCTTGGAGATATTCAAAAGCCATCTGTACATGGTCCTGGGCAACTGGCTCTAGGTGTCCCTGCTTGAGCAGGGAGATTGGACCAGATGACCTCCAGAGGTCCCTTCCAACCTCAACCATTCTGTGATTCTGCGACATTGGGATGCATGGCAGAAAAAACCTGCAACAACTGTTACTGACACGTGTTGGGTTTATGTGGCAAGGCTTTAGTAGCGGGGGTGGGGCGCTGCAGGGGTGGCTTCTGTGAGAAGATGCCAGAAGCCGCCCCCATGTTGGCCAGAGCGAGTTCCAGCTGGCTCCAAGATGGACCTGCCACTGGCCAAAGCTGAGCCAATCGGCAACGGTGGTAGTGCCTCTGTGATAACATATTTAAGAAGGGGTAAAAACTGCTGCGCAACAGCAGCTGTGATAGAGGAGCAAGAATATGTGAGAGAAACAACTCTGCAGACACCAAGGTCAGTGAAGAAGGAAGGTGAGGAGGAGGTAGAAGAGTTAGGAGTGAAGTTGAGCCTGGGAAGAAGGGAGGGGTGGGGGGGAAGGTGTTTTTAGATTTGTTCTTATTTCTCATCACCTTACTCTGCAGTTATTTGGCAATAAATTTAATCTTCCCCAAGTCGAGTCTGTTTTGCCTGTGACAGTAATTGCTGAGTGATCTCCCTGTCCTCATCTTGACCCACAAGCTTTTCATCATATTTTCTCCCCATGTCCTGCCGAGCAGCTTGGTGGGCACCTGGTGACCAACCCACCACAGGTGTGCATGAAGAGCAATTTATAATTATCTTGGTATGTTTATCAGAGAGAGAGGGAGAGAGAAATACTATGAAATAAAACAGCTGTTTGGTTTTTTAATTTGTTTTTTTAAAGACTTATTTTTTCAATTAATACACTAAATATTTACAAGTAACTTTGACTTGCAGAAGATTACAGAAGGTAGTCTGTGAACTGCAGAAGGTGAAAATACCTGTAAAATACATAGTGTATGCCGTCTTTGAAACAATACAACATATTGTAATACATAAACAAGAAATGACAAGAAATCATTAAAGATAAAGCATTAGGTTTGCTGGTGTAAGTGTTCAACAGAAGGATTTGATGTGAAAGAGAGAAGAAAAATATTAGTGCCATTGCAGCTTGATGCTGTTGGAGGGGAGAGGAGGATGTTGGCTGAACGCTCGTTTTCCTTGTTTGGGCTTGTTTTCTACTGCTGCCACCTCTCTAATAGGACTGGCATAGGACATGAGATTTAAAGAGGAGAAGCTGCGCTCTCTTTCCAACTCTGGAGAAGAGCATGGAAGAACGTGGAAAGTATCTTGGTTAATAATCAGTCGTGTCAGAAAGTTCAGTGGCTTCTTTTCAAATTTAATATTTGGTACACCTCAGGGGGAAGCTTAAATGTGATTATAAAACATTGCATGCCAACTGCTGGGTTTGCAGTGGGGTTGTGGTAGGAGAATGTGGAGTTTACACTATTGCAGGTGCTGTTTGGCAAGTGCACCATCCATTTGCTGCTTCAGGCTTGCTTCTGTTAGTTACCAAGGGATGATGTTAATCTGTGTCCCTTTGTCAGACACATTCTCTGTTGTTACTGAATAACCTAAATTTATCAGTTCTGTAGTCACTTAGTTTAATTGACTTGACCTGAGAATTATCCAAAATGTTTTCCTTTGTGACCTAAGTATCAACCAGGGGCTAGGTTGCATATTTCTGAGTCTCCAGTAGCATATGTGACGCGGAAGTCTCGGACACGACGC
>NW_010528176.1:0-264 GCF_000687285.1 Phaethon lepturus
CCGCTGTGTCCCCTCCTGAAAGACCAATGTCCCCCGCCATATCCAGTAAGGGATGGAGATCCTTGTTGCCTCTCTTTTTTTTGTTAATATATTTGTAGAAGCATTTTTTTTTATTCTTTACAACCATGGTCAGATTGAGCTCTAGCTGGGCTTTTGACTTTCTAATTTTGTCCCTGCTCGACCTAACGAGATCCTTGTACTTTTCTTGAGTTATGTTCCCCTTCTTCCAGAGGTGATAAACTCTCCTCTTTTCCCTGAGCTTCA
>NW_010528176.1:358-24475 GCF_000687285.1 Phaethon lepturus
GCCTTCCTGGACCCTTTTGCCTTTTAGGACGATCTCCCAAGGGCCTCTCTTGACCAGTGACCTGAACAGGCCAAAGTCTGCCCTCTGGAAGTCCATGGTAGCAGTTTTGCTGACCCCTCTCCTTACTTCACACAGAATTGAGAATTCTATCACGAATTCTCAATAGTGTGGTCGCTAAGCCCAATATGGCCTCCGACCATCACATCTCCCATCAGTCCTTCTCTGTTTGTAAACAGCAGATCAAGCAAGGCACCTCCCCTGGTAGGCTCACTTACCAGCTGTGTCAGGAAGTTATCCTCCACACACTCCAGGAACCTCCTAGACTGAAAAGATGTCTGGTAGATTGAAGTCCCCCACAAGGACAAGGGTTAGCGATGGCGAGACTTCTGCCAGTCGCTTATAAAATGTTTCATCTGTCTCTTCATCCTGGTTGGGTGGTCTGTAACAGACTGCCAGCACAATATCTGCCTCGTTGCCCTTCCCCCTCATCCTTCCCCATAAGCACTTGAGTGAGTCTTCACAGTCGTTGATTTTTATACAATGAAAACTCTCCCTAACATACAGAGTCATCCCACCACCTCTCCTTCCTTGCCTATCCCTACGGAAGAGCTTATAGCCATCCACTGCAGCACTCCAGTCATGAGAATTATCCCACCATGTTTCTGTGATGGCAACTACATCATAGCTGTCCCACTGCACAATGGCTTCCAGCTCCTCCTGTTTGGTGCCCATGCTGCGTGCATTGGTGTAGATGCATTTGAGCTGGACTATTGATTTCACACCCAACTCTGGCATTCCACCCCTAAGCTCATCTCTAGTGAGCCTGGTTTTATCCCTTTCACCCTTCAAATCTAGTTTAAATCCTAAATTGTCAGCAGAAATTATTTTCCCATATAGACATTTTTGCTGACAAATTGTAGGGCTTAAGAGGAGCCCCTCTTGCTCTCCCCTTGGTTTTGCCTGGGTTAGCATGTGTGTTTTCTTCCTGGGCTCTGCCAATACACTGCAAGGCTCATCACCCATCCTCCTGTGGCCACTATTAGGGAAACAATTAGATGGGCCTACAATTTATCTAACTAATAAAGCAGGAAAATGGAGGATAAGAAAGTGACAACCAGATCTGATTTACACCCTCTAACCTTTTTGTTTGTGCTCTAAAAGGATCCTGCAGAATCATGGGAATAAATTATTATGTTTATTGTGGTCTGTGCTGCATGATATCGTTAAATTTTTCACCGGTAAATAACTTAGACACTGCTACTGAACAGACTGACACTTGACAGCATACTTTGTGTTAAGTGGAGCACTGAGATGGGTAGAAGAAGGTTTGAGAAACTGACACTAATTGATTCTATTTCATGCGTTTCTTAGTATATTGAATTATTTTGCCATTAAACCCACAGGAATCTTATTTTATAAGTCATTAATGGCCAGGAAATCTCATTTCTAAAGCGCTAGAACTGGTGTTGCTGCAGACACCCAAGAGTGTGTAGTCAGATCCTTTCCTAATGGAGAGCAAATGTTCCCACAATAAAAGGACAGACAAAAAATTTTAAGGAGAGCGTGGTGTGAGGAGAGAAGGTAAATCCCTGCTTCCCACTTAGGTAGTACTAGATAGAGTTTGTGTGCTAGATTTTGTTTATTTTTGATCATTCCTTGGTGGCTTGACACAGGAAGTATGCAAGCTTGGTAAACAAGTTCGAACTTAAAGTATGAGGTTTTATCGCAGTTAGTTAAAGAATCTCCTCAGTGCTGCTAAGGACATTCCTCACACAGACCTGCTCTCCACACAACAGTGGCACTGTGGTCAGGCCACGGGCCAGGCCAAAACCTCTGGGCCTGAACTCTCTGCGGAGGACGTCACTTCTGTCACTTAGCAGGGCTCTATGATCCTTTGTGTGACTCTTACGATTTGAGAACTTCCGTTGACTAATTCTGTTATAAAGAAGCGCAAAAGAAGATTTGCCATTTTCTTTTTCTTAAGATTCAGTCACCTTTGCTAAATGTAATGTTTTGCTCCTGGAGTGCCCTTGAAATGCTGGGCCCCAAAACTTCCTGAGACCAATTCCTTTTCAGATTCCTCCTTCCTCCTGTCTGAGACCAATTCCTTTTCAGATTCCTCCTTCCTTGAAGAAGTTATCCAGTTACCCCCTCAGGGTAACAAAGATGCTTCCTCCTTTCAGAAAAAAACTGTAGAATTTGCTTAGATTCACCCTCAAACTGCAGTCACTTTACTTGTGCAGCAAAGGTGAGGTTATGATCTCTGTGGACCTACTTAGTGGATGATATGGACCCAAGAATCGAACAACCATCCTTCTTGCTCCCTCCTGTTGCTTAAAAAAAGGAGCAACAGTATGGCATGGGACTCAGCTCTGTCCAAGATACAGATGCAGACTTGGTGGCTGTTACCAACAGACTGGTTGGGGTTGGACTGGTTGATCCAACACTTGCAGGCAGGGTTCCAACAGCTCTTCTGTAATTTGTTATAACACCCAAAGAGCAGTTGCCTACTGCAGAAATTGGAAGTTTTCACATGCACACAAAAAATGATTGTAAAGACTGAGTTATATTGGCAAAAATACACCCACTTATTACTAAGAATCAGTTTTAAAAATGCACTTCTGTTTTTTATAATTAATCAATTTTTGGTTTTTGTAGGGACCATAGCTGGCAACTATAGAATGTTGATCAGAAAACTAATTAACCTCATCCACAAAAAACCCTCACGTATTTTTACATGGCCTTCACTGAAGGAGAGTAAAAGTACACTATAAATCATCAGAATTCATAAAAATAAGGGTAATTCTTTGTTAATGAACAGTAAAACCCTTGATTTTTCACTTGAGCAGCCAAAAAGTGTCTGTACTCTCTTTAACCCTCTCATACCACAAGCCTGAGGGATTTCCCAACACAAAAGACACACTTGTTTCATACTAATGGCAAGAGTATTAGCTCATCACATTTAAATTGGCTTAAACTGCAGAAAAGGTGATTTAGGTTAGACATCAGAACAAACTCCCATACCTATGCATGGGAGCAGCCTGCTCAGGGAGGCTGTGGACTCTCTAATGTGAAAGCTTCCTAAAATAAAGTAGAAATGTCTGTCAGAAATCACACAAGAACAGCTGATCCCCCTTCAGCAAGGAGAAGGAATTAACATTCCCAGCTCCCTTCCAGATCAACTTCCTATTTTTTCTTTTAAAAATAGTGATATTTTGCTATGTTACTTACAGTATAGACCTTTGCCACCAGAAATAATTTTATTCCAAAACACTTAAGAGATTGAAATAATTCCTCTTACTGAAAAAGAACCCTGGCAGTTCTGAAACTAAAGCAATAACTTACTCTGGGTTGTGGCTGGGTTATAAACTGTAAAGATAAACTTGGAAAAAGGGAGGTAAGTACTTACTCATTTTGTGGTTTATTGTCTTCAGCTCGCTATGCAACATAGAAGCATCTGAAGGAAAGAACATCTGATTGCCTTTGTGAAGAAATTTATTTCTTTCATCCTTTCTTTTGTTCCTAGCTTTACACTGGACTATGAAACAACCCGAATTAATTCTAAAAATCTACCTACTTCCTTATCAATGTGGACCTGATGAGGGGTTGATTCTTTCTCCTAGCAATGTTAGAAACAGTTGAAAAATCTGAGAAACAGGTCTGAGAGAAATTATAAACACCTTAAAATACATGTTGCAGAGGTCATACATTGCAAGAGAGGTGTCTGAGGTTGCATATTAGAAAAAATTTTCTCTGATTTATCCCTAATTTAGGGATTTTGGAATTTCTAGAACTGGAGTCTTTTAAGATTGGATTAGGCAAACATCTGTTGGCAATAACAGACATCCTGCCCAAGGGCAGAGGTAGACAAATGGCCTTTTGAAGTCCCTTCCAGCAGTATTTTTTAATACTCTGGATTTACTAACTAGTTACTGTTTCCTGGGGAGAAAAACCCCTTACACCTTGAAATACAATTTAATCCTAGATGCTAAATCAGTTTAAAATAAATTAAAAGGTGTTTGCTGAAAAGGTTTGGCCACTACTGCAGGGTTTTCTTTTACTACTAATAAAAGAAATATATTGCTATACAACGTATGTTGTAAGCTAAAGAAATTTGCTACTAAAATTTGATAACATAATTAAGCAATAGGCGCTGCTGTTGATGTCTTTGCTAGGAGATAATAGGTGGCAAGGAGAGTTATATATGCTGAAACTATATTTACGACACATGAAGTTGCCATGTCTTATTACTGTTTGGTAGAGCCTTCAAAGGAAGGGATCTATTTTTCTGTATGAGCAAGGATTATTCTTTTTCCCTAATTAATTCAAGTTTTTCCAAGTTGAAAAATGTCTCTGATGTTCCTGTCACCTGAAGCTTTATGATATTTTAAGTTTGGACACTGTCAGAACGTGAAATCAGGGCAGGGCAATACACAACTCTTTCCAAGTTGCTCATGACAGCCCATAGAGCAGAGATCACAGAGTGACTGGAGGTGCCGGGGGAGCTCTCGATGCATTTCATCTGTACCTGAAAAGTAAGGCAAACTGATAGGAGCTCAACCGCTTTATACAATCCCAGTGATTTAGCAGCACTAAACATGCTTTAAAAGCAAAATTTGTCAAAATGTTTCTGTCCCAAAGAAGGAGATGGACAGACTTCTGGAAGAATAAAGGTTCTACTTTCCAGAAGGTCTGATTTTGACAAAATGGTTATCTCAACTGAAGAACATTATAACAGAATCACTTCAGCCATCTCATTTTCTTGAATCTGGGCTCTTTCTAATGCATGCCATTTGGAGGTCCAAAAAGGTTTATAATCAAATATGTACACTGTTCTGATGAAATACAGCACCTATCAAATTAAAAGACAAAGAGCTATACAAAGCTTTATTTTTATCCTTTCAAGCAATACCTATGAAAGTTCTATAGCTCTGTGGCTAAATACATTTTTGGATAGTTTGTATCTATTATTTCTTTTAAAATAATTAAAAGGAGGAGTTACAAGTATAAGTTTCTGGCATAGTCTTCCATGCATTCAGTAGGCAAAGCTCCTATTTCTTATCCAACAACATGATATATCTTGTATAGAATTTTATAATGTGATCATGCTTGGTAACTAGGTGGGGCAATGCAGAAGGGCCTTTTAATTGTATTCTTAAACTCTTCATAAATTGCCTAATTCTATCTGAGTCACTGCAGTGGGTTGCCTGTGGTAAACGAGTGGATGCAATGATCTTGTTCTTAAGATCAAGTACTTATTTTCTAAAGGATTTTATTTTTTGTCTGTCTTGTGTATTTTATTCACCATTATCTCAGGATATCGTGGGTACAGCAGCTGTGACATCAGAAGAGAACAGTGCTGATGTCAGGTTGTGAATACAAGTCATGATGTTTTTATGTCTAGGAAAAAACATTTTTCAGAGGATACATATAAAAAATCCTGTTGTAATAACATTAACCCTCTCAATATTTGCAGTGGTATATGTTAATTATATCTAAATAATTGATAGAGTACTTTAAAAAAATCAATTGGAATTACAGATCCTTAGTGCAGGGAAAAAGCCCTAAAGGAGAAAAAAATTATTTTAATCCCATAAAATAAAAACTGATTTGGTGGTTTTGGTGTGTTTTTTTTTTTTACATTGGTTCTCTATTTCCTCACAGACAAAAATAATTAAGAATATGTATTGAAAATCCTTTCGTGTTGTTCATTTTAATAACAGGAGATACAGTAGCATATCTTGCAATTATTAACTGCCTTATCTTTATCATTTCATTTTCATGCTGAGCAATATTTTGCTGCATGATTGCTAAAGGCAAAATAGAGCAATATTTTTAACAGCATGTACCAACTTAACTGTAATATTCAGCAGCCAAAGGGTCATCCAGAAAAAATGCCTTTGTAAAAATATAAATTAACAAGAACTGGTTTATTATGATAATGTCCTTCCTAGGAAAAGAACCATTTTGCTTTACATTTGTTAGGTACATGGGCAGAGGAAGATATTGCTTACATCAACTGACTAAGAAATAACTCCTGTAACAAATATTTCTAATACTATCAAAGTTTCAGACCATTCTTCAGCTCTAACAGGCTGTCCAGATCCAGGCTGTAGCTTAGACAAAGGGACAGGAAGATGTGGGAGAAAATAGCACAAAATATGTAAGGAAAGAAGGTGCAAGAAAGTTGTGGTAATCTAAATGATGAAGAAACCTTTTATCAGAACGTGTTACTTGAAAGTTAGGTGTGCCCAAAAAGCCTAAAAACCTGAACACAGGAAATACATCTATATCATTCAATAACTTTGTCAAAATAGAAACAACCATTCAGAGCAATTTGAGGTCTTTATCATGTCTAAACAGAATTGGTAAAGTTATCTTTGTCCATGCAGGTAGCTTCTTGATCATGAGAGGATGCATCCTCACTGTTCTGTAAGAATCCTTCATTGATAGATGAATATCTAAATGAGCTTTTCTCTGGGAATACTGAACCCCAAAGGCTAGTGACTCAGTTTCTGCTCCATGAAATCCAGTCCTGAAAGTCAAATATATGCAAAGAAATTCCTCCATCAACTTCTCATGTGTCTTTCCCAGCCTTATAAATGACCCACGTTTCCAACCGTATTTCCAGACTTTTTCTGAACTTTATGTTAAACTTTACACATCTACCTCCGACTTTCACCTTGTAAATGGAATTTAAAAATGCAAAGATATTTTCTTCCAAAACCTGTGACAGCACTCCACAACTTCCTGGTGAAGAAAAGCAGCTCAATACTCATTCTTGTCATATTGGCATGCCAAACTGCTCAGGGTCTCTCAGAGGAATCAGTGGTTGCACATTGCCAGTGATTTCCAAGAAGGCAAAATAATCTAATGCATGCAATAGCCTTGCTCCAGGTGAGATAAACACTCTGAGAAGGCAGGTAATTTCTTCTTCCTGACTGCATTATACAGACCCAGAGACCAGCTTATAATGCACAATTGAAATCTCAGGCTGACGGCACGTTGACCACTGATTTCAGAGAGATCAGGATCCTTCTTGACCATATGAACCGAGCACAGGACAGAGTGGAGCTTATGGCTCAGAGCTGACTCATCTTAAGCTTGGTGACTGGGAAGAGACAAAAGGTTCTTCTGCACTTGATCTTGTACTCTTCAGTTGGTTTTTTTTAGAGACATTGTACTGTACTGTACAGTATGCTGTACAGTCTGCTAGTTTTGCTGTTCCTGTAACCTGGGGCTATTATTTTGCAAATTATACACTTCAGCAACACTCTGTGTCTTTATTTTTAATTATAAGAAATTCTTTGCTCATCTTTTCTGCACTGCTGAGACAGGGCCTGACATGGCTGTGAAATGCAGAGAACTAAGATCTGTCAGTTAACTAATTCTTAATGTTTCCACAAACAAACTGAAAAAAAAAAAAAGACACTTGAACAAAATTAGATAATTCCTGATATAACCAAGATCCTACTGAAGGTAGTATCATTTCAGTGATGGCAAATTCAGATCTTAATTATAGAAGAGTTGAGCCCTTGAAAATCTTCATAACTAGTGTCTATTATTTTAATTTTTTATGGAGAACAAGTTTGCCTACTGATCAGAAAAAAGTTTGAGATATTTGGATAAAATGCAAAGGGACTAAAAACCTATGTTCCTGTATTGGGTGGGGAAAGTGTTTTAGGATTTGGTCTTATTCCCCATTACCCTACTCTGATTTTATTGGCAATAAATTAAACTAATTTCCCTAGGCTGAGTTTGTTTTGCCCATGACAATAACTGCTGAATGATCTCTCCTTGTCCGTATCTCAACCCATGAGCTTCTCGTTATATTTTTCTCTCTCCTGCCCAGCTGAGGAGGGGAGTGATAGAGCTGCTTTGGTGGGCACCTGGCATCTCATCAATATCCTACACTGGATTCCCCAGATTGGGGAAATCCTAGATTTTTTTCTTGTGATCATGACTTTGCTATTGGCATAATTTATGAATTTGAACCAATACAAGCAACTATAAACAGGCCTTTACTTTACACGCAACAAGGAGATAATCTTTTCCAGATTGCTTTCATAAAACACCAGGAGGTCATTAGGTGAAAATGCAAGAAAGATGAAAATTTTCAGTTCCTTTTTACAATTATAAACCAGTGGTTCTATTTTTGCAGATTTTCTGTTTGCAGAGATACGCGTTGCTTAGACCTTGCACATATCTTAATGAAGGATTTTCAAACCTAATGTTTTTCAAAACTTTTCAAACCTAAAAGATATATTTCAAATATATTATCTGCAAATGCTGAGCTCATTCTATTCCACTACATCATAAAACTGGTTTGTTGGGGTTCCCTTCCTGTAGCTCTGGCTCCTCCACAATGAGAAGATAAGATGCAATTTCTATTGAATTGAGGGTCTGTGTGGGCAGACAGATTGACATTAATTTTCTAGCAGGTTCTGCAGATACAGAAAAATCTTCTTCTGCCTCAAAACCAGTAGTAGAATATTTAGTAGGCAACATGTTCTAAAGAGTGCTGGTTGATAAGTTTTAGATTTCAGACTCTAGCTCAAGAGAAAAACATGTATTTTGCTAACCCAATGCACAAACTGTTCAGTTTAATGTGCCATGCAATATGCATTTTCCTCGTGCAAGTTAGTCCAAAAGAGATGCCAAAATGTTGATATTTCATGTAGACAAAGAGGAAATACAAATAGCACACTTGATAAAATGTTCATAGTATTATTCACAAAAAAGCTTTGCAGCCTAGATTACATGCTAACCTACCACATCTATTCATGTTCTTTCTCCATTTATTTGTCCAAAAAAAAGTATAACATATAATCATAGAATCTTTGGGTTGGAAGGGACATTTAAAGGTCATCTAGTCCAGCCCCTTGCAATGAGCAGGGACACCTTCAACTAGATCAGGTTGCTCAGAGCCCCATCCAACCTGACCAGGAATGTTTCTAGGGATGGGGCATCTACCACCTCTCTGGGCAACCTGTGCCAGGGTTTCACCACCCTCATTGTCAAAAGTTTCTTCCTTAGATCTGCTCTGAATCTGCCCTCTTTTAATTTAAAACCATTACCCCTTGTCCTATCACTACAGGCCCTGCTAAAAAGTCTGTCCCCACCTTTCTTATAAGCCAACTCTAAGGACTGGAAGGCTTCTCTTCTCCAGGCTGAACAACCCCAACTCTCTCAGTCTGTCCTCACAGAAGAAGTGTTCCATCCCTCTGACCATTTTGGTGGCCATCCTCTGGGCCTGCTCCAACAGGTGCATGTCTTTCCTGTGTTGAGGGCTCCAGAGCTGGATGCAGGACTCCAGGTGGGGTCTCAGCAGAGTGGAGTAGAGGGGCAGAATCCCTTCTCTCAACCTGCTGCTCACGCTGCTTTGGATGCAGCCCAGGATGTGGCTGACCTTCTGGGCTGGGAGCTCATGTTGTCAGTTTATGTCCAGCTTTTCATCCTCCAGTGCCCGCAAGACCTTCTTGGCAGGGCTGTTCTCCATCTGCTGTCAGCCGCACCACTCAGCTTGGTGTCATCATGAGGACTTGCTGAGGGTGCGCTCCATCCCACTATGTCATTGATGAAGATATTAAAGAGTACTTGTCCCAGTACAGACCCCTGAGGGACACCACACATCACTGATCTCCATCTCGACATTGAGCCGTTGACCACTATCCTCTGAATGTGACCATGCAACCAATTCCTCACCCACCCAACAGTCCACCCATCAAATCCATACCTCTCCAATTTAGATACAAGGATGTTGTGGGGGACAGTGCCAAAGGTCTTACAGACGTCCAGATAGGTGGCAGGAGTAGCTCTTCTCTTGTCCATTGATGTGGTTACTCCATCACAGAAGGCTACCAGGTTGGTCAGGCAGGGCTTGCCCTTGGTGAAGCCATGCTGCCTGTCTCAAATCACGTCCCTGTCCTCCATGTGCCTTAGCACAGCTTCTAGGAAGATCTGTTCCATGATCTTCCCAGGCACAGGAGTGAGGCTGACAGATCAGTAGTTCCCAGGTTCCTCCTTTCTACCCTTTTTAAAAGTGGGTGTGATGTTTCTCTTTGTCCAGTCTGCAGGGGCTTCCCCTGACTGCCAGGACTTTTCAAATAATATGGAGAGTGTCTTGGCAACTACATCAGCCAATTCCCTCAGGACTCTCAGTTGCATCTCATCAGGTCCCATAGACTTGTGTATGTTCAGGTTCCTCAGGTGGTCTGGAACTTCATCTTCTCTTACAGTGGGAGGGACTTTGCTCTGCCAGCCCCTATTTTGTGGTCCATCCCCTTGAGAGGTGTGGGAAGAGACATTGCCAGTGAAGACTGAGGCAAAGAGGTTGTTTAGTATCTCATCTTTTTCCTCATCCATTTTTGCTAATTTGCTAGTCTTTCTCATCAAGGAGGGTACGCTTTTTGTTTTCTTGATCTTTCTTTTCTGGCTGACGTACCTATAGAAGTCCTTCTTATTAGTCTCTGTATCCTTTGCCAGCTTCAGCTCCAGCCTCCTCTGTTATAAATTTGGGACATATCTGTCCTTGGCCACATTAGATTGTCTTGGAAACAGACAAAAAGTAAGAATTACATTCCTGAATGAAACACTTTTTCCGTCAAACTTTCTGGTCCATCCCAGCTATTCTGTTTAACAGAAGATGTCTCTAGAAGTCAACCCAACTCCTTAAACCTTCATAGCTGAGAATCTAATTTCTAATCTGAATTTTAATAGTCAGATTTAATTGTAGGTAGGAGAGATGCATAAGTGGGATAATTCTTACTTCATATAAATAATTATTGTTTTTCCTCTTTGGCTAAAGACTTGAAACCATCAATCCAGCAGATTTATTTTACATTGAAAATTTTAGCAGGAAAGCACAAGTTAAATGACTTTTCCAGGAGAAAATGTCTCCCCACAAAATCCCCAAAATGCCTGATTTGTTTCAGGTCTTTCTGAAACTGCAGGAATTGTTGGTGGGAATTACAGACCTCTGTATATTATGCCCCTGTATCTATATGTAGGCTTTGCTCTCAAGAAAGATCCGGTTCACAGGGCATTATTAGGTCACAAAAAATAAAAACAGGTGAAAAAAAAAATTTTTCTTGTGTGACAGAATTTGTACTGTCCCTTTCAAAAAAATGACTATTTCAGAATTCCTCATTCTGCATGTTGAATGCAATAAAAAACATGTAAAAAAAAGACCAATGAATTTCAGTCCTACCACTGAAGACTTCCACAGAATTTTAATAAGAGGTTAAGGCCAAGTAGCCAAGTATTTAAGTCAGCAAGACACATATGTAGGAGGAGCAAAGAAGTTTAGTAACCATGGAGAGGACAGAAACGTCAATAGGTTTAATGAAACAACTACAGATTGGCAGCAAGAGAAATAGGAATAAAGTATTGTCCCTTGTGGAATAAGCAATTCTTGCCATTGTAAGGATGACCCATTACTTTAAACCAATGAGTTCAAGCTAGACATTTGTGGTGTATCTCTCTCTCTCCTGTACAGTTACAGATATCTTGCCTATGTACTGTTAGACTAAGGAGTACATCCCAGTTCTCAGATGAGATCTTTGTATACATTTAGGAAAAGATCATCAGTATAACTGTTATCACAAGAAGACTTGGAAGTTTTTTCTTAGGTAGGTAATCTTTATTTTTTAGTAATCTTTTATTTCATTCCACTCTGTAGAAAGTAAAAAATAATTTAAGAGAGTAATAAACTTAAGAGTTAAACTTAACTTCTATAATGTGTAAAACATAGGACCCCCCAATCCTTACTGGGAATCTTGTAACTTCATATTCATATCTCCTACAGTTAGTTTTCCATTTACAACTCTGACCTATCTGACATGTTTGTAAACATCCACATAATACTTAAGTGCAATGCATATAACCATTGTAATTACAAATATTACTACTACTGTTATACTACCAATATTATCAAAGTGATCCTTACAGGACAGATACTTAATCCCCCGTCTTGGTTACAGTTTTTCTACCTGGCATCCACAAAGGTTCTTCAGGTTTGCAGTGATTTTTTTGTTTTTAAGTAACATAAATTTTTATTCTGTTTTAAAATTTATCTAAAACAGTATGATGCCTACATCTTTTCAATTTAAGGAATAATGGTCATGCAAGGCCTCATCTTTAAAACGTCCCTCTTAATTTTCACTTATTTTCATTACATGGTGTTCCCAGGTACTTGTGGAGTTCTTGTTCATTCTTCTGCTTGTTATTTTGTTGGTTGGTTGTTGTTTTTGGCTTAGTAATACATGTATATTCTCCTGTGTTCTAATTAACCCATTTTTATTAAAACTTCTATTTGTTTCATTAGGCCAAAAGATTAGGAGTCCTTGGGTGATGTAAGAAAACTCTTGCAGAATGTATTGTAAGTCTGTATGACATAGGGATTTAGATTACATCTTTAAAAGCACAGTGAAGCTGTAAAATTGTTTGCACTCCTGTGAATTTAAGTTGTCTACTGGTATGGGCTTTGACATTTACTTGGAGTCTTTACCTTCATTTTTCTTTGATGGCATCAAATAAAACGTACCTGATCTACAAAGCTGTGATGGAGCTCCCTGCAAAAGTAACAAATACCAAAATAGATATTACGACTACTCTTTCTATCTTATCTGGCAATTTTTCTAACTTCAAGTAACAGCTCCAGAGAAATACAGAAATGTGTGTTGGACCGGAGACATTTAAGAGATATGAAGAGTAGGCTTGGAGAAACATATAAATTAACACAGCTTGAAAATCTCAATATACTAGCCTTGCATAGTCTTATCTACCTAAAGTTAGAACATACATACCCATAAACATCCTTTAAAAATATTAATTTAAAAAACCTTTAATATGTATTTTTAAGTATCTGGATTTGAATATTGTTAAAATAAATTCTTAAAGTAAAAAATCCAGTCATTTAATATGGAAGGAGCACAGCTCCTTTCTTCTCTTTTATACTTCTTTTCAGACCTTTCTGGTTACCATTAAAAAGTTTTTATGTCTATGAATATATTTATTATTGGAAGCAGAACTGTTTGTATGGTCTGTTTAAAGTGAAATACGACCATTTAAATTAAGTTTTTAAAAAAGAATTTATAGAATTTGTTGCTTTTACTCATTTGGGCTGGAGGGAAGTTGTCTCAGCTAATGTTGAGTGTAAACATTTACCAAAATGTAAATGCTCAATTAACACTTGAAAAATATTGCTCTTTATAAAAATCTAGACATTGCTTTCAGGTTAAAATTCTAGTTTATCTTAACTAACGTGCATTCCAAAAAACATATTTATTCAAGTTTTATAGATTAACATTATGAAATTTGTCCAGGGCATGAACATTTTGAGTGTGTAATAAAGAACACTGATTCATGCTGTTTTAAAAAGAAAATCCCAGGAAAGCCTTTCTCTGAACGTCCACTGGAAACGTCTGTCCTACACCACCAATTTCATTACAGAGTTAGAAACGCTTTTGCCCTGAATGCTTCTTCCTGCCCTGGTTCTTAATTGTTGTTATTTGGCAGCATGAAATATTGATGACATTGGTCAAAAAGATTGACAGCTGGATGAATTGTTATTAACCAGCCTGTTGGTTGTAGCTTAAAGTTCAATAAATACCAAGATGCAGCATAAGCCTCAGGGAACCTCTTTCTTTTCTGAACAACTGGAAATTAACTATTTGATGTCTTTATAAGCCATCTGTCTTTTTCCCATCATTCCCCCAAATAATTTTTATGACACTAAAAGTAAATGTCCGATTCAGTAATGCTTACTCCTCCATCCAAGTAGTCTCTCATAACTGTGGATTGTGACCCCATCCTGACCCTGAAGGAGATAAAGACCAGACATTACAGGAGATGTGGCTATCCGGTCTATCGTTCTTATTGCCTTCATCACCACAGCAAACGAGAAAAAACATTCAGAAATATCAGAAGCTGGAAAAGAACTTGGCATGGAACAATTTCTGGAGTGAGGAATAATTTTTTAACACTGATACATGAGAATGCTTTTCAGACCCCACATACAAGGGTTGAAGTACTGTTACAATGTGTAGTTGTATATACATACATCCACATAGGAAGTTGTTGAAGAGCCTTATTCATCAGCTATTAAACTGGAGAGAAAATCTTTAATACACAAATGCTTAGCAATACAGCCATAAGTTTTTTTGTTTGTTTGCTTTTTTAATGGTGTTTTGCATACATTCCCTTTTTAAAATGTGTACATCTACTGTCTCAGTCTTAAATCCTGGTTGAATTAATCTTTTCACAGTAAATATGCTATTTTTCTTGCCTACAAACACACTTAGGCTTTTACCACCTCTTTCTCTGCTGGTTCAGAGATATCTGATATGAGCCCCCTTCTATACCTGTTACTTACCTAGCTCAATTCCCTGACTGTCTTTGGCTATTGAGTATTCTTTATTATTATTACTTGTGATGTGACAAATTTTCTGGTCTTTGATCAAAACAATGTAGTTGTAGTAACAGGAAGAATGTATTAAAGTTTCTCAGTCTCTGATTTAGTCAGGATGGAAAGATGGGAAAAATACCTTGCTGAGTCAGTACATGGTAAATTGTACTGATTAGGGAAAAACATAAATAAATCCTAAAGCTTTGTCCTTTTGGATATACTTGAATTAGTCATCACTTTAAATTTGTATATATGATTCACATGAACACAATAATGTCCCATAATTTTTAATTTCTACCACTAGACAAGGATGGTTTGTCTGATTGTAATAGTGCAGACCCACTTAACCTGTATTTAACACACTCCATGTGGATAATATGACATATGATGCATTGGGCATCATATGGGATGTTTCATTGGGATGAAACTTGGAGGCAGCACCATATTGAAGCATACAGTAGTTTTGACATCTTGGATCACTGATAATTTTTTTTATTTATTGTGAAGGGAGTTTCGTTACTCATAGATTATTTAGTCTCCTGTGAGATTTCACTAGTATATGTTTTGTCGTAGTAGTTAGGGTGGATATTTAAATGTATACTGGTAATGACAGAAAATTAACTTTTTCACTGAGATTTTAATTGAATGATGTCTCTCCATGCCGTAATCATATTTTCCAAATATTTTGAAGAGGTAAATATGTAATCCACTTTTACAATCTTTCTACCAAGGTAACATTTTAATTTTATTTCGTCTGATATCAATCATTTATTAGCCCATGAATATTTTGAATTCTCTCTTATGTTGCAAAATTTAGTTTTTTCCCCAACTTTATTGTATGTACACATTAGCATACAGTTAAAAAACTAATAATATGTCTTGCAACTGCAAAGTTAAATACCTATATGTATAACTTTCCAAATGTTCTATTATTTGAGTATCTTTTTGGTAAAACAAGAAAATGTAATTATATGCTAAAAAGAATTGATAAGCAACTTGTTTAACCAATGGTTACAATCTCTCTGTCTTTGTTCTCAGCGTCTGTAACAATAGAACCTACTGCATTTCAGTGCTGACATTTAATCAATGTATGTAAATCACCTTGAAGGCCTATTATTCTTGTATTCATTAATCTAGTCATGCAAAATACAAGCATGTAGGAGAATTATATACAATGTTTTTGCAAATGAGGTGAAAAAGTGGCATGTGTAGTGTTTTGCTCTTAAAGTTTAAAATTGTTTCTGACAAATAGCATGTGATATACCACAATGTGTCTGAATAAAATCACAAGATTGCTGAATTAAAATTTTATCAGATTTTTATTAAATTCATTTTTGTGTTAGGAAATTCTCTGCTGAGCAGCTGGTTGGACACCCTTCCTATTGACTGTGTAATACATATCATCTGTTTACTAACTTCTGGGAGAAGATAAAGATGAAAATAAATACATATGTAGCTTCTTCTATGTGGAAAGACTAAACTTTTAAAATCAAATTACTTGTCTATAAAATAAACAAACATAATAAAACCATTGGGGCATTCCAGTTGGACAATAGCATCATCTTTTTGGAGTCAGTCTTCACCGCCAAGTGCTCAAGCCACATCACCCAAGTCACAGAAGGTAAAGGCAGGGACTGGGAGAATAAGAACCTGCCCACTGTAGGATAAGATGAGGTCTGAGACCATCTAAGGAACCTGAAAGTGCACGAGTCCATGGGACTTGATGAGATGTATATGTGGTCCTGAGGGAACTGGCGGATGAAGTTGCTAAGCCACTATCCATCATATTTGAGAAGGGATAGCAGTCTGGTAAAGTTCCCACTCACTGGAAAAGGGGAAAAATAACTGTCATTTTTAAATAAGGAAAAAAGGAAGACCAGCGGAACTCCAGGCCAGTCAATCTCACCTCTGTGCCCAGCAAGATCATGGAGCAGATCCTCCTGGAAAATATACTAAGACACGTGGAAAATAAGGAAGTGACTGGTGACAGCCAACATGATTTCACTAAGTGCAAATCATGTCTGACAACTTTGGTGGCCTTCTACAACAGGGTTACAGCGTTGCTGGATAAGGGACTGATATCATCTACCTGGACTTGTGCAAAGCATGTGACACTGTGCCACCCAACATCCTCATCTCCAAATTGGAGAGAGAGAGATTTGACAGACAGATCTCTCAGTGGATAAGGAATGAGCTGGATGGTCACACTCAAAGAGTTGCAGTCAATGGCTCAATGTCCAAGTGGAGACCAGTGACGAGTGGTGATCCTCAGGGGTTGGTAATGGGATTGGTGCTGTTTCTCATCTTTGTCGGCGACAAAGACGTTGGGATTGACTGCACCCTCAGCAAGTTTGCTGACCACACCAAGTTGTGTGATGCGGTCGACATGCTGGAGGGAAGGGATGCCATTCAGAGGGACCTTGACAGGCTATGTGGCCCTCATCATAAGAAAGACATGGACCTGTTGGAGTGAGTCCAGATGAGGGCCACAAAGATGATCAGAGGGCTGAAGCACTTCTATGAAGAAAGGCTGAAAGTGCGGGAGAAGGATGGACTTCACAACTCTATGAGAGTTATATTCCGAAGCTGTTTATTGTCTTGTCTGACTCCAATATATATCATAATTTTCGCTTAGTCACTGCGCACACACTCATGATTGGTTACAACTTGTTACACACACTATTGCAATTGGCTATATACAAAATATCACGCGCTGTCCACGTGCCCCTCACACAGTCAGGATTGCTGCTTGCAGGTGTTCCTGTTTTCCTCGCTTCTTCTTAGTTGTTTACCACAGCTCCTTCTCCTCAAGGCTGAGCCGTGCAGATATCCAGCTGTTTACCAGCTTCTCAGTGCCACAGCTCCTTCTCCTTAAGGTTGAGACATGCAGGGTGATCCCAACAGAAAGAGTTGGGGTTGTTCAGCCTGGAGAAGAGAAGGCTCCAGGGAGGCCTTACAGTAGCCTTTCAGTACCTGAAGGGGGCCTACGAATAAGCTGGAGAGGGACTCTTTACAAGGGCGTGTCGCGATAGGACAAGGAGTAATGGCTTTAATCTGAAGGAGGGTAAATTTAGATCAGTTATAAGGGAGAAACTCTTCACTGTGAGGGTGCTGAAGTACTGGAACAGGTTGCCCAGAGAAGTTGTGGATGCCACATCCCTGGAAGTGTTCAAGGCCAAGTTGGATTGGGTTTTGAGCAACCTGTTCTAATGCAAGGTGTCCCTGCCCATGGCAGGGGGGGTGGAACTAGATGATCTTTAAGATCCCTCCTAACCCAAACCATTCTATGATTCTATCATTCCATCTTAACATTTTCAAGCCAGTATGACACAAGATTTTTGAGTTGCTGATCTTTGTGATCCTCTGTAACCCATTGGAAGTGAAAAATGTCGTTATATTCAGGCCAATATTTGGAGGGAAAGTGACTGAAAGCATCAGAGAAAATAGTGAACAACCAACAACAACGCAGCAGACGGACATGCTTTGGTATCTACCTTTCTGCATATGCAAGTTTGTCCTATGCTCCACCATCTTGTGATAATGTTTTATTTATGAAACATCAATTTGTCAGAATAAACCTGTCATGTAGAAAATACCTAAGACACAACCAGTTTTGGCCTGCTGGTGAGGTGAGCTGGTATTGTACTGGGAGCAGAGCCCAGAACTTGAAACTGGCCTGACAGCAACAGAGCAGACGTAACAATGCATGAAGTGTGGCTAGTGCAACATGCTGCTCACCTGCCTCCCAAGTAACTTCCTTCGTTCAATGGTAACTATGGCAACCCGTGGACAAAATCTGTAAAAAGCAAACAAGAGCTGCAAAAGAGATGGATTTTCTGTCCTTGTTCAGTATCCAAAGTTTGCCATTCCATTCTTCTCTCCCTTCAGTCCTGATGAACAAGCCATTCAACACAAAATTTCAGATTGAGGCATTTCAAACATTTAATAGAAATAATTTTGAAATACTTTCTTTCATTCAGCTATTTAAATGTAAATATATTCAGTTTTAGATTGAAAAAAATTTGGAATTCAAACAGAAAATCAATAACTCTAAAATTTGCTTTTCTGTGTTACTATGTGAAAATGACCTTTTTCATTGAAAATTTACATTCTAATAACTGTTTTCTCATAAGGAACATTTCCCAATTTTTAGTTGTCAAACTTTTTTGCCATATAAAATATGAGGTATTAAATAATTTGAAATTTTGGATATTAAATTCTAGTGTGGATTTTTTTAAGAAAATATTATGTATATATAAAAATAATGGGAATATACTATATTTCACGATGGACTTAGGATACAATTAGGATGTATTAAGTGTTCTGTTGATCTGGTCTATAAACAATGAGAGTAGATTTACAAAGGAGCAGTCACTCTTGACAGTTAGTTAGGAGTGAATAAAAGGCACCGAACTACATACATCATACAGTGACCAAAATATGGAGTTCTAAATTGTTCTAAACTTTTGAATGTGGGTGTACAGGTCTTTGCTCTGCATTTCACTGTGTGCAGACATGGTAACTCTTTCACAGGAAGATTTAGTTTAATGAAATATAATTACTGATTTTCCCATGTAAAAATGTCAGCTTGCCACCTACCAAGGAGAACCGTGTTGTATCTTACGCTTTGCCCTGTCTTTGCCAAGAGTAAATTGTAACACTACTCTTACCACAATCCCTACGCTATATTTATGATACTTCAGTGACAAAATGCACACTTAACGTCAGACATAGGGGAGTCCTACAGAGTCACAGGGATAATTTATATATTCCTCTGTAAACCTGCTGTCTGCAGATGTACCACTTAATTGTATGGAGGAGAGAGAGAAGTGCCCTGAGTTGTGCTGCGCTCTTGTCCTCTGCTGGAGACCTGGGTGGCAGAGATCCCCAGCACTGAGCAATCAGCTCAGAGGTTTTCCCAGTGGCCCTGGGGCTTGGAACTGTTCTGCACGGTGTGCTGAAGAGTAGTTTTAGACTATAGAAAACTGTAACTTCCTCAGAGGGGAGCTATCTTAGGTTACCTAAGCTCAGGCTCTGATTCACTGTGGTGAAAAGATTGTGAAACAGGAGAAGAAAGGGTAAAGAAGGCAAAATAAATCAGAGAGCAAAATGGAAAGGAATTACATAGTCTGGCGATGAGGTCTTTGTTATTATAGAGTCTAATGTGACCTTTAAGACAGACTGACTTGACTGGTTGTCTGAACAAGTTTCCACCCTGCAGTCCTGAGCCCAGTTACATGCCTAGTAGCTCGTTTCGAAACAAACCTGCCATGCCACCAGCTTCTCAAGCCGGTTCACATGCTGGCTGAACAGAGTATGCCTTGGAGGCACCCTTGAGAATGACCTCCTTTTCAAGCAGGTCAGAATACTTACCTGCCCCAGAGGCATTGTCTTATTCATTCATCTGCTTCTAAACAGATGTACCAGATATCTGCTTGAGAAGTACCTGCTTTTCAAGCACTGAGAATTGAACAGGTATTTAGTATACCAGGGAAATAGTCAGCCATGGATGATGACTTTAGCTTCCAGCAGGTATGAGCGTGTGAATGTCTCTGAGGGACAACACATACAAAGAATCTTCCCCTTATGGGGTTCTATAGGCAATTATTGGACATATTTTTACAAACTGTGCCTTCTGGACATACCAGGCATCTGCGTACTCACATGCCTGATTTACCTTTACACCTGTTGTGTTTCCAAACATGTAAATTTTTTTCCTACACTTTTACATGTATTAAAATGGTGCTATTGAATATATGCAGACATTAATTTTCATATCTACAAAAAATCATTCCTTTGATTTTGCTGATCCTTTGTCCTTCAGGCTTCAAAGATTGTGTGATGATGCTAGTGAAAGTATCTACCAACTTCAAAGCTGAAACAGATGCATCCAAGTCTTCAGAAGAATCTGGATCCTAGTCAAGAGACAAGATTCTGAGAAAAAAGAAATGAAAGCATTGAATCACAGTGTACAAACTCTATTATCTATAGTAAAAGTCATTCTAAATCAAAGCCTGAATTTTGTTTTGGGAATGATGAGAGTATATAACAGAGACGTAAGAGAACGTAACTGCCATGACATGGAGGACAAATTCAGGGGGTTAACTATTGAAAGTGGGTATGGCAGAAAACCCAAAAGAAATGTCATGCTTTCACTAACAGAAGAGGCTGAGATTCTGAAATTTGAGCTAATTTCTTTTTGCAGGTTATGGTTTTCATAGGAGCCAAAATTGGTTGTATCTGCTATTTACTAAAGAGAAAATGAAGAGTCTTGAGTGGCTTGAGAATTCCTTTATTGAAGTTAAGAAGAAGTCTTTGATGATCTGTAGCTGAGGGATTCAGTGCTTTGCCATTGGGCTTTTAATAGTCTTGATGAAAGAAAATAAATGAGAGAAATTCAAGCTAGACTTCTGTTCTGCTTTTCTAATCTTCCACAAAGGTATAGTCAGCTCATGCTCTGCACAGGACAGCCCTTGGAACAAGGGAGCCACCACCAGATGTGTTGCCCTCTTTTCTATGGCCCTGAGCACAGAAAGGACAACATGATTTTAAACCATTTATGAACCACTAAAAATAGCTGGCAGCTTGATCCCTTTTATCCTTGGCTTTTATTTTCTCCTATGATAAAGGGCAAATAAAAGAGGAAGATTAAATTACATAAATTTATATATGGACTATATGTAAAATGAGCAAATGAAAGTTGTCAACCTAAGGTTCTTTTGGCAAATGGTCACTTGTCATTTCTTTTCTTGTTTGTACAACCAAACATGTGCAAGGTGATTTATGGAAGCCCTTTGTTAAGACTGATAATGGGGAATTGTTGAAAAGTACAAATTCTGTATAGTAGAGGTTAAAACATTAAGTAGATTGAATGAAGTAGAAGCTTCTCATTTATAATCAGTTTTAATCACATCCAATACTCTAAATCAGCTTAAAATTGGACATTAGTGGTTTAGAATTAAACCATGCATCTTTCCACCCCACATTAACATGTTTTAAATGTCAGTGTTTTGGTCACACAGCTGTGTGCTCTATAAGGAAGGAGATGTTTCTGAGGTAAGGAAGGTTGTTCATTAATACCAGTGATTGAAAGGGAAAGGATTAGCAACTTTTGTTGTTGGAAGGATCAAAGACAAGAGGATGCAGTGAAGTCTCTGTGTTTCTGAAAGTAAAAGGAATATGTCCAACCCTCAAATGTTTCAGTACCTCCTCCCATGGCTGTTTCCTTGTGACAAGTCTACACAGCCTGGCACACAAGGAGCAAAACTTTTTGAGTAGAAAGATATGAAATAAGCTTTGCTCCTATAGAAATGGAAAAGACATTTGTGTTTACTCAGCAGGTTTAGCATTCCCTATTGCTGCAGTTAGCTTAGCCTTGGTCTAGAAATGAAACTAAAAGGAAGAAATATCTTCCAATGTCAGCACAAAGAAAAAAAAAAGGGTCTTGCTCATGTTTAACATGGCAAAGTTTTTGGGTTTTTTTTTACCTCTGCTTTCACTAAATCAGCAGTTCTGCAATGAAGCAGGTAGCACTCTACATATGTTCTGGGTGTTGGCATGCAAATCTTCTTATTGTTTTTGTACAGCAAGTGTTCCTGGGTCTGACAGAATCAGTCTAGTTGATTACAGCAGAGTGGTTTGAGACTATGGTGAAAAACATTCCCTGTGATTTACCCTGTACTTCTAATTACTATACAGTAATGCACTGTGAAGATTTCCAAATCACAACTCAGTTCCATTAAAGAGAATAAGGTGTGTAGTAGGTGTGTAGTCCTCATTGTTCATCTTCAAGCAAAATGCTGACACATTAAATACCCATGCAAGTAGGTGAGATGACCGTAAATTAGGTGCAGAAAAGAGCTACATAGAATAGCTACTGAATGAATTATATTCAGTAATGGATCTGTATCTCAGATCTTTTTTAAATGGTTTATCCACTATGAACATTAAGATTTCATTCTGCAAGTTTGATAGGAACTTGTGAATGAAAGCCGAGGGACAAAAAACTTACGGAAATTGAAATAAAAGTTTGTTTTATTATTTGAAAAGATCTTTAAAACAGTAAATGCAAAGAATTGTGATGATAAATGAAGGAACTGTTATTTTAGGTGCTCATGTGTCTGTCAGATTGAAGAGAACCAGAGCTTGGCCTGTTCCAAATGCAGGAGAAAGCTTAAACAGGGGGGATGTGAAAAGCAGATCTTCCGAAGCTATGAAGTCAATCTGAAATTTCTGTTCAGTCATCTGAAACTATTTGACTAAAATACTACAGATTGAGGGGCGAAAGAATACAACAGTAATCTAAACCTTCCTGGGCCCTTGTTTTTTCCATTTGCATAATGAGGTATTTTTTCCAATCAATTATAGATTAACATCAGAAGCATTCAACAAAATAGTTACACTTGACTTTCCTAAGAGAAAAAAATCTTCAAAAAAAGAATTTTTCTTGCATAAAATTTCAGTATTTAAGTGACTAAGTATTCTGTCAGAAGTAAAATATAAATAGAAAATTTCTGTGTAGCAGTAAAAACTATCTGTCTCTGAACTTGCAATACAAAATTTCTGCCACCTCATTGTCTTTGAATATTTTCCTTTGAAGGATTTAAAAGTAAAGCTTTTAAAAACACCAGTTTTTGGTGTTCTGAGTGTAACAAGGTTATATCTTCCATGTTAACAAATTTTGGATGTATGCCTATCAACACACTCTGATTGGTTAGAAGCTATTTTAAATTTTGCAATTTAGACCCAACTTTACAAGCACATCAATTCCCGTCTTTACAAGCATGTCAATTTATGTTGCAATAAATAGAGTAATGCGTCATTTTTCCTCTATTATGAATTTAAAACCCTGCAGATACAATTTAGATGAAAAAAATCATTACTTCAACAAATTAAAAATTAAGTATTATTCATGCTACTCCAAAATATGTTATGAAATTTCAAGCTGGTTTCAGAGCAGTACTTAACTAATAATGGCTATTGCACAGTATTTCTCTTAGCATTAATGACTTTGGAGTCAGTGCTAAAAATTGCTGTTTTTACTAAATTGAAAATTATATTAAGTGATAAATTCATGTTTTTATTAAGATAATGTGAAAGGAAACCTAATTAAATAATCAGGTAAGGAAGCAAGAGACTGGCATGGCTGAGTGGAGACCTACTGGTCAAACTAAAGGGCAAGAAGGACATGCACAGGCAGTGGAAGAAGGGACAGGTGTCCTGGGAAGAGTACAGGGATGCTGCACGGTTGTGTAGGGATGGGGTCAGGAAGGCGAAAGTGCGGCTGGAGTGGAACTTGGCAAGGGCTGCAAAGAATAATAAGAAGGACTTCTAGAAATACATCAGCAAGAGAAGCAAGGTCAAAGAAAACGTACCCCCCTTTGAAGAGCAAGACTGCAAGACTGGTAACAATGGCTGAGGACAAGGCTGAGGTACTTAACAACTTCTTTGTCTCAGCCTTCACTGGCAGTGTCTCTTCCCACACCTCTCAAGGGGATGGACCACAAAATAGGGGCTGGCAGAGCAAAGTCCCTCCCACTGTAAGAGAAGATCAAGTTCCAGACCACCTGAGGAACCTGAACATACACAAGTCTATGGGACCTGATGAGATGCAACTGAGAGTCCTGAGGGAATTGGCTGATGTAGTTGCCAAGCCACTCCCCGTATTATTTGAAAAGTCCTGGCAGTCAAGGGAAGGCCCCGCCGCCTGG
>NW_010528176.1:25008-31217 GCF_000687285.1 Phaethon lepturus
GGTGTCCCTCAGGGGTCTGTATTGGGACCAGTACTCTTTAATAACTTCATCAGTGCCATAGTGGGATGGAGTGCACCCTCAGCAAGTGTGCAATGACACCAAGCTGAGTGGTGTGGTTGACACACCAGAGGGACAGGATGTCATCCAGAAGGACCCAGACAAGCTCGAAGCATGGACCCGTGTGAACCTCATGAGGTTCAACAAGGTCAGGTGCAGGGTCCTGCACCTGCATCAGGGCAACCCTGGGTATCAGTACAGGCTGGATGAAAAGCTGGACATGAGCCAGCCCAGAAGGCCAACTGTGTCCTGGGCTGCACCCAAAGAAGCGTGGCCAGCAGCTCGAGGGAGGTGATTCTGCTCCTCTACTCTGCTCTGGTGAGAACCCACCTGGAGTCCTGCATTGTCCTGGTTCTGCTGTGATAGAATCATAAAATTAGTTTTCTGTTCAGGAAAACTGCATTTCTAAGAAGACTGCAGCAGCCGTTACTGTGAGAACAAAGTTGATAAGACACTTGTTTTTTAATTCATGGCCAGCCATGGTATGTGGGTTTCCAGAGTGATCAAGGTCCCTAGAAGTTTTGAAATAGCCAGGTGATAAAGCTAGGAGGAAAGAAGGCCAAGACAGCTGACCCAGGCTGGCCAACAGAAGTATTCCACACCACAAATGTCACGCTCACTATAAATTGGGGAATCTGCTGGGAATCTCTCTCTTCCTCAATGGCCGCCATCCCTGCAGGGTCTCGCCTGTTGCTCTGCTCCTGAGGCCCATTGCTCCTGCGCTGGAGCTGTGCTGCTCGCAGTGTTCACCAACCAGCGTTCGCTGCTGGGAACACACAGCTTGCAACCACTATCTGGGCTGAGTATAACTCTGCACTTTATATTGCTTTAGTATTAATATCAGTTTTATTGTTTTATTAAATCTGTTTCTATTTCAACCCATTTGAAACCACAAGTTTCCTTTTTCCCCAATTTCCCTTTCTCGTCTGAGAGGGTGTTTTCAGGGGATAGAGCAAGTACTTGCATTCGGTCTGGAGTTGGACTGTACCAAGACATGCATCCAGCTCTGGAGTCCTCAGCACAGGAAAGACACGGACCTGTTGGAGCAGGTCCAGGGGAGGGCCACAAAGTTATCAGTAGGATGGAACACCTCTCTTATGAGGACAGGCTGAGAGAGTTGGGGTTGTTCAGCCTGGAGAAGAGAAGTCTCCGGGGAGACCTTCTTGCAGCCTTCCCGTCCTGGGCTTATAAGAAAGATGGGGACAGACTTTTTAGCAGGGCCTGTAGCAATAGGACAAGGGGCAATGGTTTTAAACTGAAGGAGGGTAGATTTAGACTGGAGATAAGGAAGAAACTTTTGACAATGAGGGTTGTGAAACCCTGGCACAGGTTGCCCAGAGAGGTGGTAGATGCCCCATCCCTGGAAACATTGTGGGTCAGGCTGGATGGGCTCTGAGCAACCTGATCTAGTTGAAGGTGTCCCTGCTTATTGCAGGGGGGTTGGACTAGATGACCTTTAAAGGTCCTTTCCAACCCAAACTATTCTATGATTGTAATTAAAATAACATTGCTGTGCCCCTTTCAGAATAATTATTTAGTATTAGATGTCACCATTGCTACCAACCAAATTTGGAAGTTCTTATTTCCTTTAACGTATCAGCTCATTTATGATGGACGACTTACTTTTACATTTAGAAAATTAAGATGACAGAGACAAATCTCTTCTTCCGTCTACTTTGTTCAACAGGAAAGAATTGAGTCCTTTTTGCATTCACCAGGACTCATGATCCAGTAAGCACACCTGAGAGCAAGCATGTCATGCATGCGTTTACTGAATAGTGAGGTCCAGATATCAAGAAGATTTTGGCACCATACGTCTTCTGTAAATCAAACCTTAATCTTCTACAGGTCGTCTTTCAAATATCACATACTGCTGTTAAAAAATACAAATATTTCAGAGCATTAAAAAGATTACTATAAAATCCATTGTAATTTTAGCTGGAGATCATGAAAATAGTTAATCATTCTTTTTTCCACTTTCACAAAACATTTTTTCCTATTTATTATTAAAATATTCTTCAAGAATTTTGCAGTAGATATCTCTTGAAGATACTAAACTAAATAATGACTAAATACTGTGTATAATTATTTTATTAGGGTAATTTTATTAAAGTAATCCAAAAATAAAGCAGTCTAGAATCTTAAATTCAAAAGCTTTTACATTATAACATGTATCATTTTTTTATATTCTGTCTTGCTCTCTAGAACAATGCATATATTTGCAGGAATTATGCAGTGTTTTGTATTTACATGTGAGAGTATCACCAAAATTCATACAGCACTTGTTCTGATCAATGTCAAAATAATGAAAACATAACAGAATCAATGGCTTGTCCTTCCTAAAGGGCTCTCTTGTTTGTGATGGTGTTTTCGGGCATATTAATTCTATCTTACCTGGAAGTCTATGGCAAAAGTCAGGAAAAACACTTGTCAGGAACAATTTATTACCATTAACAATAACATTTTGCAATGACAAGCAAAAATATCTGTGGATGTTTCACAGATTTTCACTGGCATTTTGATTCCACTATGTTTCAACGTTTTTCGGCAGTTTTTTTATGTGAACATTGGCTTACAATGTTAGAGGCAGTTTTTATTGATACGCTTTGGGAACTCAAAGGGTATATCTATCTTCAAACACGTATATTTATGGTCGTGTCACACAGGGCTAATGGCTCTGAAGAGTGATTGGTGGCCGTTACTTTCACACTCTGCATTTACAAGTATACAGAGTATGTAGGCTATCTAATATGGTACACACCATCCCCTTGTGCTCAGACAGATTTAAAAAAAAATTAACAAGGGAAGGCAGTTGAAGCCTTCATGGACAGAACTGCCCACATATAAATTAAAAGGTCTGGGGCATGATCTCAGCTCCTATGTGTCCTGTATATTTATTTTAGCCCTTCACAAAATTGGGTTACGATGTCATCTGTCCCCTCT
The DNA here is from genome assembly GCF_000687285.1 of Phaethon lepturus. Lineage (NCBI taxonomy): Eukaryota > Metazoa > Chordata > Aves > Phaethontiformes > Phaethontidae > Phaethon > Phaethon lepturus. The sequence continues at coordinate 28,009 of NW_010528176.1, forward strand.
TTGAAAAAGATTCAGGCAAAATTGAGGTTTCTAAAATTAGGGAGACATAAGGCTGACAGCTCCTTACAGCAGGTCATTTCCCTCCTTTGGCTTGCTTGGGCAAATGGATCTATCACAATTCTTCATGTTTAGAAGTATGCTGGTCATAAAAACTGATCTCAACCATAAAGTTTACAGCTTGTATCCACATGGTTAAATTCTCTTCTCTTCCAAAAAATAGTGGCTGGATCCAGTCTGCTCACTGGGAAGGATCCACTACTAATCCCATCTCTGCCTAGAAGTTGTCTAGAAGACACCGGTTGCCACAGGCCCACATTGTGCTAAGGACCGTGTTAACATTTTTACAGCAAGCAATCATGGGGCAATGCCTGTGTCCTGGTAGTTTCACAGTCTACTACTATAAGTCACAGCTGCATTAAAAAATAAATGTCCCAGCTTCCAAGTTAAAGAATCATGGAATGAATACAACTCTGAACTGAAATATCTCCAGTGAAAGGGAGGGAAGGAAAGATTCCCAGACACTCTGTAGGGAGATGCAGATTTGCTTCACACTAAGGAATGCACTGGACTGAACCCTCCTACGTCCTTGTCGAATACTCTAACAATGGGATAGAGGAATGAGAGTGAACCATTTACTATGGTTTTTAATGTAACAATTCATTGCCATGTGTTTTTTTATACAGTTCTGAACATAAGCCAACAGATGCACAGATAAATAAATATATGAATACATAAATTGACTGAGTAGAGCATTTTGCCCAAACTGAAAAAGTTTTGATTTTTTTTTTCTTATGAGGAAAATATGAGGGGAAAAATAAGTTCAGTTTTAGTCAAACTCATATTTTGGTACTTCTGTTACTAAAACTTCTGAATCAAAGACATAACTTATGTGCAAAACCCTGTGCGTTCCACCAATTATATCACAGTGTGTCTGAAAAAAAAATAAACAAACCATAGTCTAGGAGTAAATTATTCATTCCTAGCTGCTGTGACAAATAATATCAGAAGAAAATTATAGATAAGTATATCACTTTACAAGAGCACATGTACAAATCATACCAATTTTTATTGCCTCCTCAACAATGCATGTTCCCATTTAAAAAATCTACACTAATGATGATAATGTACAGGATAGAAAAATTCCAATAAAATTTTAGACGATCACATCCTTAGTATAGAAGATTATTTAAATACTTACTCAAAATCTTTTTTCAGGCATTGGCATATAAATGTTAGAGGGCAAGAAGATCTTTAGACTCTCCTCTGGTATTTGTCTGGGATCAACAAGTGTCTGATAAAAAACTGTGTTTTATGAACACACCTGTCTCAGACTTCTTTGTTGCCCTAATGCTTTACAAGTGGTTTAGTGGGTACACAATGAATAGGGTTCATCTCTGTGGTATTGTGGTATCAGGAACAAACAGAAAATTCTGTACTGACCTTGACAGAGGTGTTGTGACTTGTTTTAAAACTTTTCAAGCATAAGAAAAATTCTACAGCCCAGTTGCAGCATGCTCTCCTGAGGTCTTGTTTCCAACTGTTTGTATTTCCACTAGAAACAGTGACCCCGGATTGCTTCACAATGACAGGAGATGCCAGGGAGTTGGAAAGATGATAAAAGATGCCTTCTGCAATCTCCTTTACTCAAAGTTTAACATCATGATAGTTTTCCCTCACTGAAGCATTATAAATCAGTTCTGCTGGAGTCATTTTGTTACTTCAATTTGTTCAGTTCCAGGGACTCAGGACTCAGCTCAGTGCTTGATATCTCCTCAGGAAAGCCATGTGTGAAAAGAGATTTTTCTCCCTGCATACATAAATGCCATGGTTTCAGTGTGTAAGTATGTACATTCACCATCCCTGCATGTCCTTACTGTGGGGTAGGACATTCAGCGACAGACACACCGGCTCCATCTTTTCCAGATTTGCCTCACCGATGGTCCATGCTGGCATGGTGTTTATTCCTCTGTACAATTTTCTGTAGAAGAGGCTTCTTCTAGTCCCCAGGTGTTCTGGTTGCATGGACTAACTTTTTCTCCTTTTATGTTCATTAATGTCATACACCATAGGTAAGGAAGAGACAAATATGATGACAAACAGAAAAGAATAAAGAGACTTGGCTGCATTGCATCCAATGCAGCATTCATACAGGTGTTACAGTATCTGTAGTAAAGTAAAAGATTATCTGATGTTACGTAGAAGTTTTTCCCAGGCCTTTCATTCCAGCTGTAGTAGCTATGTGATCTGCTCAAAGTCATCCAGGACATGTCTACTTTGGGTAAATATCTTGAAACTAATATTAAGTTAGTCGAAGAATCAGAAACAGTATACATACATTGATGTTAAATTGTGCCAGAATAGCTGGTTCTATCAAAAGGCAGAGATAATTAGCTCAGGAGTGGTATCATGCTGGTGTAATCAGAACGCTTTTGAGGCTTGGGACTTTTATCTCTGTGGGGCTCAGCTGTGTGCAGATAGAAATACTTGTTCATACAGTGGAAAGTCCAGGATCCCCAGCATGTTTTTGAGATGGGACCACAGTGATTTTGTGGAAAAACTGGGATGGAAAACTAAAATGCAGAGCACTGTTTAGTAGTTTAAAAATTTTCTTAGCTAAATCCCCCACACAGGCAACAAATACAATGTGAAGGCAAAATCGGTTGTAACGACTGTAAAAGTACTGCAGTGCCATTAATGTAACTTAGGTCTGTGCTCCTGAATCCTGACTTACCTTTCTACTGCAGCCTGATTCTTCTTTTTCTCCCCTCTCCTCTCCTTTCCTCTCCTTTCCAAAATTGTTACTGAAGATGTAGCTTTTTCTCAGCACACAGGCTTTTGTTTATGCATACCTCTTAAGGCTGAATATTGTTCTGGACACGTTGCAACAGACCTACGTGAATGGAAGAACATTTCCCCAAGCAGCCCAAGGCTTGCTGTAACAGGGCTTCCAATTTATGCCAGTTTGGGAAAATATTGGCACAAAAGACCAGACTCAACTACGAGAAATATTCACAGGACATGAGACCTGCTACATTCTTAACAACATCTCATAACACAGGGCTATTTTGGAGTCCTCTAAGTCCTCTAAGTCAGGTAGTGCAAGAATTGCTTCTGAAAAAACAACTCTGAACAAAACAGAATCCTAACTAATACTTTTTTCCCACCTTGTTTCTTTTTAACACACTCGGGGTTTTTTTTCTTTTGGTTCC
>NW_010528176.1:31254-49207 GCF_000687285.1 Phaethon lepturus
GGGGTCTGTGTGTTTTTGTGTTCCCCCCCCCCCCCCCCAAGGTGGAAGGACCTGAAAGGTTTACGAGTGAGCTAAGAAGTGACTGTACTTTTAGAGTATGTTAGAACTCAATATTGTGACATACTGTAAAGAAACAGGCTTAGGAAGGAAACAAAAAAAGGACAGTAGAAGGAATGGTGTGAGAAATTTAAAAACCCAAAATGCAGACAGGCTGGAAGGACAGATGGAAGGGGTGGCTGGCATTTGGGAAAGCTTCCAGCTTGGGCACAGGAGTGCCATATTTCACTGCTTTCATTCACTTATTTGTCAAAAGGGCATTAGAGCCTTCCAAGAGATCTATGCCTTCCTAACAGCTTAAATTTATACTCCATTTAAAATGCAACTCATACATTGTATTTGCTTGTGTACTGCAATTTTTATTCTCATGCTTCCTTTTATTGTTTGTTTGTGGGGTATTTTGGCTTCTTTATTCCAGCTGTTAGTTACTTAACGTGCAGTAAAATAACTTCAGTTTGCTGTTTATTTCACTGGTGTCCCATTATAAAATTCAACATAACTTTTGGACTCTCTGTTCTTTAGAATAGTGAATAAGAGAATACTAGCAGCATGACACTGAGGACAACACACCCAGTGACATCCGAACTGAATCTCATTCCGGAGTCTGGATGGTCTTGGTGATTTGCCACTTCTGAATATGTGGTTATTTTGCTCCATTTTTGTTTTACCACAAATAGTTAGTGTCTCTTGTGGTTTGGATATCAAGAGTTAATACAAGAAAACATGAAAATGAAAAGTATCTCTTCATCAGAAGAAAGAACAAAGGACAATTTACACAAAATACATAATATAACATATGTTTTCCACTAGTTAAGAAGAATGGAATCTAAATCTTTATCACTATTAGCAAGGCCATATGTTTCAAATTAGTGATCTGGTTCTCTCTAATGGACTATTTTTACCTCTGAAGATCTTATTTATTCTCTGAAAATTTTAATCAACATATGAAGATATGGATCATTTTAGCCTTATCCATGTATGAAGTTTATAGCCATGTATAGTCCGTATTAAAATGCTTTTTAAAGTGCTCAGTGTAGAATGACTTCACTTGTAGCTTTCAACTATATTTGCAAATATGAACTTGGCAATTTCAGTTTTAAAATATTTTGGGGTTGATCATTTTAAGTCAAGCCAAGACCCTTACAGATATTGCCTCTGATTTTAATCACTCCTCCTAATCTCATCATATATGCATCTTTTCCTTTTTTTAAAATGAGTGTGCATTCTAAAATATTTTACAAGCTTAAACAATATTATTTTGGTTTGATCAAAATTAGGGAAAACAGCCTATTGTGGAATGTTGTTCAAGCTGATGCAATCAAGTCAGATTTTACACAGGAACCACTGGTAAAATATATTTTCTAATGTATTGCTATACATGTGATTTCATTACTTGTCAGTGCTTTCACTTAAATTTAATTTATTTTTTCCTTTAGAACTTGAGAAATGGTACTATGTTCCACCAAAATTAGATTAGTCTTATTGCTGCAAACTTAATCAAAACTATGAACTACTACAGAAGCTAAGCATTTGCTTTTGATCAGTTAGTGCTCAGCGGAGAGTATCCTCTTACCTGTTTCTACTGAAACTAGAAAGCTGGGACACAAACCTCTGCTGGATTTCAGGGTGCAATAAAGAATATTAATAGAATATAGAAACAGCTGAAGCCTTCAGTGTATAGAGATTGAATGGGAAATCAGATGACCTGAGCTCCATTATTAATTTCCCTTATTACAGTGAACAAATCAGTATTTTGTTTTATTTCACAGCAATAGAGAAATAATATTTACCTGCCATAACAAAATATTTTTGAACTGTGGATGAGGAGTGTTGTTTAAAGAATAGGTGCAAATAAACATTTACTCCTTGTCTGCAGTGATTCAGTTAGTTAATCTCTGAAGCAGTTTCTTATTGTGGTTTAACCCCAGCTGGAAACCAAGCCCCACGCAGCCGCTCGCTCACTCCCCCCTGGTGGGACGGGGAAGAGAATCAGAAGAGTAAAAGTGAGAAAACTCATGGTTTGAGATAAAGACAGTTCAATAGGTAAAGCAAAAGCCATGCACAAAACCAAAGCAAAACGAGGAATCCATTCCCCACTTCCCACGGGCAGGCAGGGGTTCAGCCATCTCCAGGGAAGCAGGGCTGCATCACGCGTAACGGTTACTTGGGAAGACAGACGCCGTAACTCCAAATGGCCTGCTTCTTCCTTCTTCCCCCAGGTTTATATGCTGAGCATGACATCATGTTGTATGGAATCCCTTTGGTCAGCTGCGGTCAGTTGTCCCAGCTGTGTCCCCTCCCAACTTCTTGTGCACCCCCAGCCTGCTCGCTGGTGGGCTGAGAAGCAGAAAAGGCCTTGAGCTTGTGTAAGCACTGCTCAGCAATAACAAAAACATCTCTATATTATCAACACTATTTTCAGCACAAATCTAAAACATAGCCACATGCTAACTAAGCAGGAATCCAAAACATAGCTTCATACTAGCTACTGTGAAGAAAAGTACCTTTATCCAAGCCAAAGCCCACTACACCTATTATGCAAAAGAAAGATAGAAATATACTACAGATCAAGCAGGTAAGTTTTATTGGAGAGGGAAACATGGTTTCCTCTACTTATTTAAACCATACTTCTGGGTAGATCTTTCTCTTTTCAAACATGCAGGTGCCTCAGTTAATGACAAATTAAAGCAACCTGATACTGATGATCTTTCTGCTAGAGTCCTGAAAGCTCCAGAAAAGATGCTTTGGCTTTCAAACTGTACTTTGTAGGAGCGGTAAATCGAACTACACTCTCCCCCTCTAAGTAACATATTACACTTCATGCACTCTTTTTTCTTTCCTTTACGAAGAGTCTTGTTATGAAATCTCACGATTGGAACCTTAAGTTAATGTTCTTTGAATGAAAAAAGAAAAAAGTACAGGGGGCATCATGGGATGTATGCTTTCCTTTTCTCATACGATGCTATGTTCAACAAAATTCAAAGGAAGTTCACTATAGTCTAGCTCAAGTATTTTTTCATTCACTATAAAGTTTCAAGCTGATGGTCCTTGTTAGATTTCCCTGTGATGGGTAATGGCAGCAATTGTCTCCACCCATCCATTCTGCACTGAGCCCAGATGTTGCCACCCCCTCATAGAAGCACCACAAATGGCAGTTTGACCATTCCTTAGCCATCACAGATTGCAGTCCAACACATTAAATTAAAATGCCATTGATTTCAGTTTGTGTTAACACAGAAGGCTGTGATGTGTGTGACTCAGATCTGTAGGATGACAAAGCTCCTACAACTCTCAGCTAACAAGGATCCTATTTTATACAGCTTGGAACTCAATTTTTAAAATGTTAGATTTGGCCATTTCTATGTCAATTTTCCTGAATAGTTTAATTGGAAAAAGCATGAAATCATTCTCCTGTGGAGCATGCTTTCTTTACATTCATTTAACATTCTCCCTTCTGCACAGAAGTGACCTTATCTGCACTATGCACCCAGCAGTACTTATGAATGGCAGAAAGTGAAGGGTTGACATCAGGCACAAGAAGTCTATATTGTCAGAACCACAGTATTTCTCTGGCAAATCCCTGCCAAATTCCTACTTGCTTTCTTATCATCATCTGTCCTCTTCAGATGTTCTCAAATAAGATACTGAGGTGTTTAAACTAACTGCATGCACACAAGCTATTTTAAACAGGAATAGGAAATTCTGCTTACAGACAGGTTCTTGCTTATGCTGAAGCCACAAAAAAGCCCTTTCCACCTTCCCTTGCGAATATTCTGCTATTCCAGCTGAAGAAATTGTGTTATTTGAGTCCCACCTACTGCTTAGAAAACTATGGTGTTAAACAGAGCTTTCCTGTTGCACACTGATGAGTTGGCTATATTCTTGAATTTCTGGAGTATACAAATACAAAATTCATTAGAAGTGTTTAATGAAGCATTACTTACCTTACATCTGATTGATGACCCAAAAAGCTTGCTTTTTAACATGGTGTGTCAAGCTTCAATGCAGAAATGCAGGGGAAAGGAGAATGTATTACACAGTATTTTATTTGTTATTTATAACGTTAGAGACATAAGGTTTGATCTTCAGTTGACCCTAAAGTTGACTTATTGTAGAAAATGGTTCAGTAACACCTGAAATGGGCAGCAGAGAATGGGCATCTGAAATTAAGAAAAAACAATGTCCTCTTGAGCTCTTCAGTATGACTTTCCTCTTAAATCCAACCTCGCATACTCCTTAGTGTATTTATAAGCTGTATCCAGTAACAGGTTAGCTTAATATTGAAAAAGAAAAGGTATTCATTTAAACAGCAAATTAATTTTAGCATATTTATAGGACTTCTTGCTATACACCAACGTGTAATCATAGCTGTGTATGCATAATAAACCAATAAAAATGTAGCTTATCATTTGTCTAAGATAACCATTGCTCAGGGATAGTATTCATTGGGTATCTTAAACACCTGTCTTGCCAACCAATCCACTGTTTGTATATATTGGTCCCCTGAAGGTCACTTGGTTATAAAACTAAGACCTGGTGCAGTACAGAGGCATTTTACAAGAAGCATTCAACACAATACAGAATGATAGGAAACTCACATTTTGCCTGTGAGTGCAGTTTTCATAAAACTTACCTAAAATATGCCCCATGAATAAAAATGACAAAACCACTTGAAACAAAAATATTGTCCTAAAGGTCTGAAAACAAATCAAATTTGTTTATTGATTCCCTAGTCAAGATAGCTCCACCACTAGGGTTCCTCAAGTGAGGTGGTTGCATTAGCATTTTTAAACTTTATGACTATGAACACAAGTCATGAGAAACCTAGAAAACTTTCATGAGAAACCTAGAAGAGAAAAATTAGATACTTTTCTGCTATAGAACTCTTAGAAATATAGAGTTTGTTACTACAAACTTTACAGTAGTCAATAGTAAATGGGTAACTAATATAAAATGTCACTGCAGAATTACAAGATATGGATCCTGCCTGCTGTTTACTTTTGGAACTACTGATGCTCTGTTCCTTTCTTCTCTCATCTTATTAAAAGTTATTTCAATAGCTGCAGAAGGAAACGACACTCTCACATCCTTGGGATCTACAGCTGCCTCATTTCAAATTCTCCAGCAAAGATATTCTTAACCATGCTCTTCCAGCTGCTTTTATTCTTCATTGTTATGTTAATGCTCTATGAAAAGTTGTCATGGAGGATCAAAGAATCCTGTGCATACAATTTAGACTAAAAATAATTTTTATTTAAACTTGACGTTTAAAGTAACTTTCCATTTTCTTTAATGTATAAAATTAAGAGTGAGACCAGTTATGTGACTGTATGTAGAAATACGGGTGAATCCAATAAAGGACAATATGAAAAAGGACCAGTGGGATGCTTCAGTTTCATTCACAGAAGAACCTTTTATGTAAGAACAGGCAAAATAATTTATTTGAATATAACAGGAATCTGAAACTATTCCCTTAAACCAGTAAAAGATCTTTTATGAGAGTATAACTTCAGAGATTTACCAATTCCAAGCAGGGGGACAAATAAAACGGTTACCCTGGAGGAAAACACGATAGCGGCAGCTAATAGAATAAGTTAAAATAACTCCTAAAGATGGCTAAATGTTGCTGTATGTTACTTACATGCTGTATTCCAGAGGTATACCATGTCAGGCAATGTAGTGGCTCTCATTCAAAAAAGAGTAAGAGTTAAAGCTCTCTATTTCTTGACCTATAGAAGCCAGAACTTTCCTTATCGTGTTTTAAAACATTATATGGAAGGATCTAGCCAAACCAGATATAAAGAAATCACTATAGTTTATTACGATTATGGACTATTGCCACTGAATAACATGGGGAGAGTTTGATCATTGAAAGCTGAGTTTCATATGCCACTATCACATGGAAAGTATTAATCACATTCTTTTTTTTTTCTTGAAAACTAGTGTTGAACTTCAAAAGCTTTCAAACAGAAGGAGAAAAGATGATGAGGAAGGTTATTTGGTGAGATGTAATCTGGATCCTAAGAGTGGTCAGAGTATTTGTCTTCTGAATGTTGAAGGAAGAGGAAGGGAGACGAAGGAGGTGGACAATAACTGCTAACATATATTGAAATGAAAGAACTGTGGCAATATTGGTTGATAGCTCTTGGCTTTCCAAAAGCTCTAAAGTTGCCACCATTCAAGTACCATAGATACTTGAACATTGCTATAAAAGCCAGACTTCACTGTCTGAAAGCTGTTAAAAGCAGATTTCTCTGAAAATCTGTCATGTGAAGCCTCGGTCCTTTAATAAACACTGCATTAAACCCGCAATGCTAGCTTTGAAATCTTGTCTGTGAAATAAATATTCCATATGCCTTAAGAGAAGGAGGTCAGTAACAAATTATAATAAACATTTGATGACTACTTTATTTTTACATAATAAACATGGGACTACCAAAATCACCTGAAGCCAGGGGACCACCTAGCTTCTGATTTAGAAAGAATTTTTACATAAAAATAATGTTACACTGGATAAGGTAATAGAAAAGTAATATATGTACAATTTAATGAGAGTTATACCATGGGGAATAACAGTCTATTATCTGCATCCCTGTAAATATCAGAAGGCTAGTTTAAACTAAACTGTAGTTCAGATCAGTGATAACCTTTTATGAGAATAAAATTAATCAAAAAACTGATGTACATATTTATTTGAAAGCAGCATCCATACCCACATAAATTTCTGTGTCTGCAAAATCTTGTAGATATATATCAAAAAATCACAGATCTTATGAGGACCATTAATAAAAAAATTGGGGCTACAGTGTTCTTAACTACTCCCCAACCATGATCATAGCACATGAAATATAGTTTTCTCTAATGGTCTTTTCCAAATATTCCAAAGTCACAACACATCTACCACAGCACACTGTAGAGACCCTAGAAAATTCAGCCTTGGATGGGAGGGACTTGACATCTGAAGTGATTATTTAAGATCTCCAATATTTACTAAAGGAAGGGACAATGTCCAGAAAAAAGTATCAGAAAGTCAGTCTTGTCCCAAACTTCATATTCCTAAGACGTCTTTTACTGTGTCTAAAAAGAGGCTGTAAGAGAAACTGAATATGGTTTTTGTGGGATACATATATATGTTTAAAAGATGACACAAATTACACTCTTTACTTTGTGTGGTTTGTAGGGAGAGGTGGAGGGAAAGGAGAAAGAAGATGAAAGTTATTACAGATGTAAAGAATTCATACAAAGATTAATATGACTTTATTATTAAGATAGTTAAGTGATTGTTAAAGAAATAAAGAAATACATGTCATATGATTTGCACAAATCTGATCTGAAATCTAGATGTTAATCTGCCCATGTTTTAAGATTTCAAACCTAAATTAGAGGATTGTGTGCCTAAAGTTACACATATAAATCCCAAAGCTTTTTGTATACTAGAAAAGAAAAAATGTTCACATTTCTATTTCTCCCAGGTTGTTAGGAATCAGAATCAAACTTTACTATGTTTATGGGAAAGAGAGTCACTGTATATATTGACCAATAGAACTTGCAATGCAACCAAAGAACTATCAGCTATGACCAGTAATCAGTGATCATTCTAAAAACCATCTTTTTTCTGTGAGATGTGCCATCCAAACAGAATCATCATAGAATCATAGAATGGTTTGGGTTGGAAGGGACCTTAAAGATCATCTAGTTCCACCCCTCTGCCATGGGCAGGGACACCTTGCATTAGAACAGGTTGCTCAAAACCCGATCCAGCTTGGCCTTGAACACTTTCAGGGATGTGGCATCCACAACTTCTCTGGGCAACCTGTTCCAGTACTTCAACACCCTCACAGTGAAGAATTTCTCCCTTATAACTGATCTAAATTTACCCTCCTTCAGATTCAAGCCATTACTCCTTGTCCTATTGCGACATGCCCTTCTAAAAAGTCCCTCTCCGTCTTTCTCATAGGCCCCCTCCAGGTACTGGAAGGCTGTTATAAGGTGTCCCAGACCTAACAAGTTTTATCTAGCATCCGTCTTTTAGGGACTTGTCCAAACCAAATCTACAAATCACTTAAGTGTCTCCCCCTACTAGTTCACTTCTAAATTAGCTGTTAAATATTATATTAAATCAGGCTTTGGGGAGAACCTGTGAATAGTGAAGATTTGCTAGACTTCACTGAATGTTCACTGGCCAAGATTCAGTTTGATTCACACAGTGACAAAAAAATGAATAAACTCACTCTCTGGCATCCATTATTGCAGATTATGAAATTCACGTATTTTGTGTCTGTTCTGTAACCTTATTTTTTTCACAGTGTTTAATTACTCTGATCCTTCTGTTAATTTTAACTTTGTTACTACGAGATCCTATCTGTCTCTGGATCATCTAGAAAAACTGTGAATTCTAAATGTACAGGGAATTCAATAATCAATATTTTCACAGTTGTGACTTGAATGAATTAAAGCAGATTGGCTGCTATTTTTACAGTAATTTTTACATGTCTGTCATCTTGTTAATCTGTGTGCATATAACTGCTGGCACTAGTTTTGGTTAGTAAATAGCTTTTCATTCCTTTCCAGTCTTTCTACTTGATGCAGAGCAATAATTTAGCATCTCCGTGACTCTATGAGTGTAGAAAGAGGATTGATTACAAACACTTTGGATTTATAATTCAAGTTGTGTCCCTATAGTTAGATTTTTCTCCCATTTCACCAGATTACTATTCAAACAAGAGTTCATCTTGAAATAGAATAATGAGTCCCAGAACACGGGACTCTGAGACATGGCTTCTGCTGGAAGTTGCATCAGCAGTTCAAAGGATTGCAGAAGGCATTAACCTGCTCCACATCTGTCCCCAAAGTTATTGCATGGTGATATCAGCAGAAAGGATTGACATTTGTCCTTCAGGCACTCATTTCAGATCAATTCAGTGGTGATTTTTGATCACTTACGGAACTGAGGGAGGAGAGAGCAGACAGGTTGACATTTTCTTATGCTGACTGTAGAGGGACAAGGACACAGCAGGATGAGGGGGTAAGCCTCTTCTAGCAGAACAGGGCAAGTAGATGAGAATAGTTACAACCTAGACGTCTTCTGTCAAAGCACTTATTTATCAGGTATTCAGTAATGTCCAGTACTCATCTTCTTTCTTCATCACTATTTCAGCTTATTGAGAACTTCTGGTGAATTTTGATGCTCTCTGTTTGAGTTCTTCTCTTCTGCCTGCCTTTGTCACCTTTTCTTCTGCCCTTTAATTTCCTCAGGCTGGAGACTGATGAACCTAGAAAACCATAACAATAAAAATATATATATGATACATGTTATTATATGATTTTTAATTTATCCAGCACAGGAATGGGGCAGAAGGCACATGTTACTGAATAAATCTTTATGTTTTGAGTTCTATTGCTCATTGCTATGGTGTAGCAAAATATTGAGATAATCTGGTTAGTCTGTTGGACACAAAATTTCTATTCATCCACTTTGAGATAGGAAAATCATTGCCACATGATTTATCCATAACTTCACATTTTTGTTAGTAACATTTGCTAGCTCATGGGCACTGACCATGAGCTGCAGCTGAAACCAAGAAATAAAAATGTATAAATATGTCATCTTTAAGAAGGAGAGTCAACTTTTCTGGTATTCTCTTCATTAAACAAAAGGGACTGCATTACACCTGACAATGAACCATCCTTTAAAGACTTAATTGCCTATATGTTGTGTTGCCCAGAACTAACACAGTTCTCTGTAACAACACCATCTGCTGATAGATTGTTTACCCATTTAAAAATAATAAATGGAAAGAAAAAATTAATCATAATCTCAGCAACACTTCATATATTTTCACAGTAACCCTCACAACATGGCATAGCACATTTCAAAAAAGTATCAGACATTTATAAATTAGACCATCATGCACAGTTCCACTGACTAAGATAACTATTACAGAGACAAGTAATGCTCATGCTTTGTAGTATTAGTTGAGCAACAGACAGAATCAAAAAGCAATTTCCTTCCCTGGTTAAATTTTGTGTGCATGCCAAGGTCTTCGTGCTTTCCTCTGAAGCGTGCAACCATTGCCTCAGGCAGGATGCTGGACTAGATGGGCCATTGGTTCTGTTCTGTTATGGCAATTCTATTGTTCTTAGCTCCTGTGCCAATGAAATATCAAAACACACCATCTAAATTACATTTGATATATGTACTGTGTCACACTTCAAACCAGTGAAGCAACACGGACAGTGTGATTCATGTGGAGAATGTGCTTGAGTTACTTTAGACATGGGGAAAACAATATCAGAGCTAGGTCTACAACCTAGTGCACACAGCAGGCTTTGGCAATCTGTGATGTGTTTGACCATATGGAAGTGAAAAAGTATTCAAGTGCTCTCAATAAAAACAACACAATGTGTCTGTTTCTGAGCAGCATGCATCACCACGCTGCAGTTCCTGGGCGCAAGTGTAAACACAGAAGCTGATACTCCCAGTAGAAAAGATATTCACAGACTCCTTTGTTGCTATTCATTGACTGAAAAAACACTCAAGCTTCTCAGGAGCAAAATTTCCTTGCCATTTCTTTAAATGTTCTGCTCTCAAATGGCTTTGTAAAGATGCCAAAGAAAAAAGAAGCAAAGCAAATAATCTTAGGAAATTCTTACTCATTGTAATAAAAAAAAAATTCTCCCCATTATCATTATAACTTGTGAAACATATATAGGTTTTAATTTTTGAAATATGTAGAACATACTAGAAAGTTTTATCTATTAAAAAAAATGTTAAAAGACTGTATACACTTAAAGAGGTGGAGTAGAGCATAGAACAGGCCTGACTTATGTGGTTGTAGCTACTGAAGTATAAAACATTGATAGAATTATTCTTTGACCTGTGCTTACAGAAATTTAGATCTGGACTCTTTGAAGTTTGCAATTCACTCATCTATTTGTTCAGATGCCACATAGCATCAAAATTACAGAGAAGGCCTTCTTTACTAGGATTCCTATCTCAACAGATAAAGGGTGTTTGTCTCTCTTTCATGAATCACAGAATCACAGGATCACAGAATGGTAGGGGTTGGAGGGGACCTCTGAAGATCATCTGGTCCAACCCCCCTGCCAAGGCAGGGTCACCCAGGGCAGGTTGCACAGGAACGCATCCAGTCGGGTTTTGGAAGTCTCCAGAGAAGGAGACTCCACAACCTCCCTGGGCAGCCTGTTCCAGTGCGCCGTCACCCTCACAGCAAAGAAGTTTTCCCTCATGTTGAGGTGGAACTTCCTGTGCTGCAGTTTATGCCCATTGCCCCTCATCCTAACATACGGAAGGAACAGAAGGAAGTTGTGGGTGTCGTGATCAGAGAATACTAACAGCGTTCCTTAGCTTGTGAAATGAATTTTAACTAGTCGGACTGGTCTGGGCCATCCAGTCGGCAGTCACAGGTGTTCAATATGGTAAAGTGCAAAATTACACATTTCCAAGACCCCTGTTGGTGAGCAATCTGCAGAAGGAAAAACGTAGCTCTCGGGCAATACGGAAACATGACTTCCCCCAGATATATCTAAGGGTTTTTTTCAATATTGTTTTATTCAGTGAACTTCTACTCAGTGATTAATAGGTGAATGCCTTTGTTAACCCTTTCTTATAGTCCAGCTCTTAATTTTTCAGGAATTTGAGCACAGTTACCTTAGCAACTGTAGTCTCAACTACAGGAAGACTACCCTTTCTAATTGAAACTGATCTCACATTCAAGTGAAAGTTCCTGAGATTTATAAGAGGTGCTGTTAATTAAGAAAGGTAGAAAAAATGGTTTGGGTTTAAGAATGGCTGTGCTTAATTTTTCTATATGCTCTTTACTAGGGTGTAACCTACCAATCCATAACTGTCCCACATCTGATCTAAAGCAGTATCTTCATAGCTGGAGCTGTGGAAATAGATTCCTAACGAATAATTTATTTCTACCAAATCTCTCTGAAGTCTAAGGAGAATGTAGGACTTCATATTTACTATAGTTTCCTGATTATCTTCCTTTTACATAAAATTTCCAACACCAGCTTCGCAGTTCCCAGAGGAATGCTAGATACCCATTTCCTCTTTCTTCACTGGTCCTCTGCTCACTTACATTGCAATTTTCACCTGTTTCATTTTTTAGTAGAATTTGTTTATTAAAGTTTATTCCTACAAAAAAAAAAACCCTCCTACCTACTATGGCTATGTGTACTTGTGCCTCTAAACAATGCAGCACCAGAATATGACATCATGAACATCAAAGTAATAAATTTTGTCTTCACAAAAATTCTACAAAACAAGCAAAAACTACTCCTATCTAACAGAGAACAGAGGAAAAAATGCAAATACATTTGGCTGCAGATACATAGCAATTGAGTTCTGCACTGAATCCAAATTTTACTTTCAACAGCTTATCCTTCTTATGTATCTGAATCATCAGAGACAGCTCAGACTTTGAACGGTGAGTGGACAATAATCAGGTCTTTCAAGTAGATGCCCTCCTTCTGTTTGTTGCAAAGAGGTTTTGCTGATGCTTAAACATTCTCCTGCAAGTGGAACGACCCTAAAATGACATGTTAATTACTAATTTTGAATGAAAATTCTGGATGGCAGTTGTTCACTAGGCATCTCTGGAGTCAAAAATAGGTCACTACAGTACTTTGGCTGTTCATCTTCAGTCAAGACCTATTGAGACTCTTTGCCTATTCCCATCCTCTGAAGTTCAGTAGAACAGCTTCAGAGCTAGCAGGGAAAGTCCAAAACAAACACAGGTCTGGGAGAAAAGTCTCATTATAATAAGTCTATTCTCTTTAATAATCTGAAAAAAAAAAGTACAACACTTGTCAAGTAGTAGAATATCTACATCCTTCCCCATTTCATGTTGGTGACAGGTGTTTGATAGCTTCAACCATTGGAGATGGAAAGAAGCTGTGTCAAAGTGTCTTATCTTGGGGGCCTATTAGTCTCTGATTTGAGATACGCTGCAAGGAAAAAATAAAACTAGAAGAAAATAGTAAGCACTGACATTAGAACCATTTATCACCTACTGCTGTGTGAGGAATAAAAGGATCCTCTCTGAAGATAGTCCATTATCTGCTTCTAGCTGGCTTCTTGCTGTCATATTTTCTCACAGAAATAATAATTTTGGGAAGATCACATTTCGAGAGTAAGTACTGTTATACATCTAAGTTTATACATTGTTCTTTTATTTACAGCCACTTTTGCCCATTTTCTAGGAGAAAATAAGGTTTTTACATTTGTTATTTGTGGTTTCCTCATATCCATTATTTTTTCCTCTCAGGTACAGAAATTGGAGGTGGTATTGATGGAAGGCTGGAATAATATCAAAGAAAACACATGCAATATATTTCTTTCTTTTTAGACAAATTCCACAAGACACAATATCAATTTCTGTTCTGTAATGGTACAAAAGGATTTCCAATAGGAAATATATAATAAATACCTCCTATATATATGTGTGTGTATATGCATATATACCTACATGCATGCATACACATATATGTGCATATATACACATGTGCATATATATGTACATATGCATGCACCCATATGTACATATACACATATATACTCATTTATTACATACATGCATATATATTCATGTATGTGCATATAAACATGTATGCATACATGCATTTGTGACATACATACATGCATATATATTCATGTATGTACATATAAACATGTATGCATACATGCATTTGTGCATACATATTTGTATACATATATGTATGCATATATGGATATGTGTACATACATGCATATATACATGTATCAATACATGTATATGTATATGTGCATATGTCTGCATCTAAACACATACAGAATTATGCGCTTATACACACACATATACACGTGTATATATGCTTAAACACACATATAGGTAAACATATATATACATGTATATACATATATACATATATGCACAAAGTGCCACCATTCCCGATTTTTACCCATTTACCGATTTTTTAGCAATTACCTTCATACAGATGGATTACTGCATCTGCCTCGACTCCTGCTGCCAATAATTCAGTGGTATGTAGCCTTGCAACACTATGGTGAAATGTTACTGATACAGGTCCACCTCCTTTAGAACTCTTTTGTCAACTTTTTATTAGTTTACTCCCATTTTAATATTAAAATCATAATATAATTATCAGTATTTTATAATTACATGGTATATCCTAACTACGTATTAGCACTTTTCCAAAAATAATTTTACAGATGCTATGATTTAGGTAGAGTAGCAATAACAATGTTGTCAATGCAGTGAGTCCTTTATGTCCATCTGGGAGTGTTTCTTCATCTACATTTCTACATAATTCCTCACAGTTCCTACAGACTTTCCAGATGCAGCCAACTATTGCTGAGGTATTAAAATGAATCATTTACTAAATAAGAACAAGTTAAAGACTTCTATATTTTTGAATAAACAACAAGTAAAACTTGAGTAGTTTACATACATAGAACCCTTTTTTTTTTTAGGCAACAAAATAAAGATCAAGTGAGGATTTGCCCAATATAATGTCCTACAGAAGGATTAGTCTATCTTTCCTTTAAGGCAGAGTATGAAATCAATGTGCTAATCTACTTGAAACGGAGGATTTGCTTTAGCTAGATACCTTTTTTAAAGATATTAAATTAAACATGTATTTGTGTTTAGCATTATGATTTGTAATGGTATCTTGAGCAGCAACCTTTTTTCCTAGGACAGAAAATTTAAAAGAGCAAAAAGGGTTAGGGGCAGAAGTTCCATTGAATTTTCCATTACAATTCATTGGGTTTAAGAGCTAAACTACAGCACTCTTCTAGCCTCCTTTTAAATTGTCTCCTATATCTTTTTTTTTCAGCTTGTAGATATTTTTTTCTGTGTTCTTGCAGTTAATACATGACACTGTCACACACTGACTACCTGTCTTTCTCTCAAACACAAATACCTTTCCTGAATTGCCATTAGCAAACTCCAGAGTCATAATTCATCCCAGCGTATGACTGAAATTATGGTCTTGGCAGTGGAGGTTGTCTTTTATAAGGACTCGGGTATTATAACTTGCATGTTGTGAGGTTTCTTGGTAAAAAAAAACTGGCTTCTTTATAAAACACAGCTTTTGTGCTTTGTTGAAATAATTTTTAAAGCTCAGAATGAGGTAGTTTTAGGATGATCTAGAAGTTTCTCTGGACAGAATGAAAAACTCTGCTCTTTGTGCTTATGACCTTGCATGGATAAATTTTAATCCTGCCTGCCCAGGTCCAGATAAGAGCAGCTATCTCCTCCCCTCCTGCCTTGACATGACCTTAAAAATGCATTGAAGTATTTAAAAATTTCTATTAATTTTCTTCATTTCCATGCGGATGTGAAGGCAATGTAGAGAAGAGAGTTGTTTTGCTGAAACTTAGTATGCTTTCTAAATTTATTTTTAAAATTTCAAAGTGGCACATTGGGGAAAAATAACCAAGTTGCTCTGCATGAGTTTTGAGAAGCAGCCTCTGTGGCCACGCTGAGCTTTATGGATGAACTGGAGAGCCAAAGGAAAAATGTCACAGATGTGAGGAGAAGAGGGGGCTGAGGCTGATCTCAGGAAGTTTCTCAGCAGCCTTTGCTCTGTGGCTGTCCACAGCTCTCCCAGGGAGGGGTGGGTTGTTGTGCCACACTGAGATACCACGGCTGAACCTAAGTTGCTTTATAGTTCTAATTTGTTGCTGGTAGTGAAGATCACTTGTAAATTTTTCACTGCAGAAAGACCAGGATTTGCTTTCTTTTACTAAAAATACAGCACCCTTTATTTTCCTTTATCAGGAATAGTATTGAATTGTATCATCACCCATTCCCATCCATTAGAAATTTATGCTACTTATAGCACAAAACAAAGCTTTTTGAAAGGAGTAACAACTTTTTGCTATCTGATTTTTTGGTTTTGCCTATAAAACATTTCTGATGTAAATTATTTCCTTGCTCTGGCTGAGTGCCTTTAGGAGCAGATATGAAAGTCCAGATTTCCTTATCTTTATTAAATCACAACAGTATTTCAACAATATTAGCTCCTGATAGTGTCACAAAAGTTCTATAAAATTGGAAAAAACTGTCAAGAAGTTTCCTTCATGGTATATATTGTATCTGTAGTCCATTTGAATCAGTAGTGAAGTAAGAATAAGGATTTCACCATTAGACTGGGGTTAGCTACTGCATGCTTTGTATCCAATGGTTATTTTTCTGTACTGTAAAGAAAACTCAGCGCTTCTGCACAAAACTGTCAGTATTTTCTGTTTGAACACCATTTTCTCAGCTTTAATGCTTGAAGTAATAAGTAGGTTGTGTTGTGTTTTAGAGGTTAGTGGAACTAGTCTGATCTGTGAGTAACATTTAAAGCAGAACTTTTATTTGGCAATTCATGTGTAATATGAAAGTTTGCCTGGTAAGAGTTTCTCTGTTGATGTTATTGTGAATCAGGACATTTGCTTGGTTTTGAGTGTGAAAGCACTTAGATGACACATCTCATTTTCTGTCATTACCTCATTTTAAATTAGAACAGTAGATTAATTGCCCCTTTAATGACAGGTGTTTGCCTAGACAAAGCTAAGATCATGGTTAGCAGTGTGCCAGGTAATTTAGGTAGTCAGCAAACCATGAATTTCACACTGACAATACTACAGACATTAATCCCAGATATTTTCCCTTTTCTTCCATGCAGACAAATAAACCATTACCCAAGTTCCTTTAGGACAATAGATCCCCCAAAATATGGGTTTTGTTAACTTAATTTCTGTGCTCAAGCACATGTTTGACTTTGACTTTCTCTTTTTTTTTTCCCCCAGGACCATCACAACCCTTATTTTGTATTTTTTGCATCAATAGAATTCAATTTACCATGATGTAAGGTGTTGTAAACACCACAGGGATCCATATGACTCGAGTGCCTTATGTACTCATATGTACTGTTGCTTTCTTTTTGCTTTAGAGTATTTATTTAGGTTTGTTATAGGATATGAGTTGCACTGTTTGGATTCCTGTCATGAGTGTGTTTACCTAAAACAATCTTGCTTTTCGCAATACTTTGAGAGAGGACACTGTTGTGCTAAACAATACATAGGTTCAAATAATGCTTATTCATCATAGATTTGTGTTCACAAAAACTCAGTCCTCCACTGCTGAAGCTATGATAAGAAAAGTTGTCATCAACTCATTATTTTTTTCAGTTCAGCAAAGAGAGCAATACCTACTTGGAAGAGTAAAGCTGATTTCATTTCACTCAGTAAAGGTCACTGTTCTCTTCCATTACCACCCGAGTCAACATAAATGTCCATACTCGCTCAGGTCTCTGCCTTCCTTTGTTTTTTCTTGAAGTGTGGATGGATTTTTTTCCTGGAAATAGCAGTTAGAGGATGTCAAATAGTGGGAGTAAGTTATCTGATTATTATTATTATTTATTGTAAGATTTTAAATTAAATTGTTCCTTGTCTTGATCTTCTACAAAGAAGGCTGGAAAGACTGGTGAAGGGACCAAAATATAGGACTTGGACATATGCAAAGACGTTATCATGAGGTTTGTTTTCAGTCCTACTTACCATCCTCCCACCTCTGATGGGACAACAGGTCTCATATTTGCAAGGAATCTGATGATTGACAACATGGTCTTTGCTTTTATGTATGCTTTTGCATTTTTGTTCTTTTAACAATACCTTACCTGTAAAAGAAAACCTGTTCAGAAGAGAAGATGGAAGGAAAGTATGCCATGAATTTGCACACTAAAGAAACAAGAAGAGTGCCTGCAGAGCTAATTTTAGGTCTGCTGTATAAACCTTAAGTGTACCTTCCTGAGCAACACAGTAAATTACATTGAGGGTTGGGAATCGAAACAAGGATCTAAAACAATTATAAGGTTT
>NW_010528177.1:0-255 GCF_000687285.1 Phaethon lepturus
ACTACGTGTACACCGCCCGCATGGGCGAGGTGCGGCACGACAACCTGGCCGAGGTGGTGAGTGGCGCCCGCGTCCTCCAGATGCCTTGTGCCCTGCACTGTGCCGCCGAGGCCATGCGCGCCCAGCTCTGCCTCGACAACTGCTACCAGCTCCTCTGCCTGGCCAAGAAGCAGCGGCTGGGGGAGCTGCGCGAGGCTGCCTACCGCTTCATGAGCGACCACTATCTGGAGGTGCTACGGGAGCCCGGCGTCTACG
>NW_010528177.1:504-24901 GCF_000687285.1 Phaethon lepturus
CCCACTGCTCGCGGGGGGCCAGCGGCGGGTGGAGGGTGCTGACGCGCCTGCCCGAGGAGGCCAATGCCAAGGGCTGTGCCATGTGTGTCCTCCACAACTACCTCTTCCTAGCAGGGGGCATCACAGCGGGGCCAGCGGGTGGCGATCCGCGGGCCCGCCTTTCTGACAAGGTCTTCTGCTACAATCCCCTCACCGACACCTGGAGCCAGGTGCGGCCGCTGGCTCAGCCCCGCTCGCAGCTCAAGCTGCTGGCCCTGGATGGTTACCTCTACGCCGTGGGGGGTGAGTGCCTCTTCACTGTGGAGAGGTACGACCCACGGGCCGACCGCTGGAGCCCTGTGGCACCCTTGCCCAAGGGTGCCTTCGCCGTCGCTCATGAGGCCACCACCTGCAATGGGGAGATCTATGTGTCGGGAGGCTCGCTCTTCTACCGCCTGCTCAAGTATGACCCCAAGCGTGACATGGTGGCCTTCAAGAGCTTCATCTACCGCTTTGATGTGAGCAGCGGCCGCGGTGGGGAGCAGGGCCCAGGCGGCGGGACTGGTGGTGGTGTCGAAGTTTTCCGGTACAACACGGTGGCCAAGTGCTGGAGCCAGTGTGCCAGCCTGAGGCCCAGCGGTGGCCCCATCCAGGCCTTCCGCTGCGTCCCCTTGGGCAACACCATCTACTGCGTCAACCGGACTGGCACCCTTCGCTTCAGCCTAGCCCAGGACGGCGAGGTGGAAGCGGATGGCGGGCTCAAGGGCACCTTCGATGGGGAGCTTCTTAAAGCTCCCGTGGATGTCAAGGGTGTCCTCTTACCCTTCGTGCTCACCCTGCCTGAGAGGCCGGACAAAGCAGGGGACCAGGAGGGCTCCCTCCTGCTGTGAGGTGGCCAGCCTAGCTCTGACTTCCCAAGTGGGGAGCTGGGTTGCAGCTGTGGGGGACCCACAAACTCCCCCCTACAGAGGGGACCCTCTCTGGCATGTCTGCAGAGAGAAGGGGCTCCCCCTTTCTTCCTCTCTGCTCCCAAGATGTTGAGCTGAAGCCACTTGGTTGTAACTCGGTTGTAACTCTTCTCGTGTTTGCTTGTGCTTTGTGTGAAAAGCCAAGCACATGAAAGGAAAAGCTGCTATAAAGGATAATCTCTGGATTATGTTTGTGCCAATTCCCAATGTGAGAAAAACTTTTTTACACCTGGGTTTCTAAAAAAATTCCTGACAACAGTGTCATAATGGGAAGTTACTGGTAGCGTTGGTCGCCTGTTTACACGTAGTTGCAATCTGGGCTGCAGCCTTTTCTGCCATTTGTTTTCTTTCTCTCCAGGATGATACCGAGGGATAAACAGTGCTGGCAACACAGCTTAGCTGCATTTGTTTTTATGTTAAACCAACTATTTCCTGTGTTAGAAAAGTATAGGAAGATCATCTCCATCACAGCCTTTCATTTCTGGTGCAATAGATGGTTTAAGGAAGACGTGGCACTGTGTGGTCCCAGGAATTTCAACCACAAATGATTTAACAGATACCAGACTTAAAACTTTAAGTAACACAAATGCGTGCCACATGTTTGTATTTGGAATACAAAAAAAAAAAGAAAAAGAAAAAGGCAAGTTACCTTTTTAAAATATGGCATATAGCAGATATGAAATGCTGATATGTTCTTTATTTGAAAAAGGCAATGGTTTCTTTATAAAAAGATGTCATTTTATTACCTTTTTTATCAGAGATTTTAAATGATAACAAAAATGAACTGAAGCTGTTCAGACTGCAACCGATTGACATGACCATGTATGCCACTAGAATTGGGGGAAATATTTTGTACTTCAGCTGTTCTTTAATTAACTGCAGGTCAAGGAAGATTAACCTAAACCAAATGTAAATTCTTTGACTGCAGACATCTTAAGTATTTCACTGTATGTTCAGTATCCTGTGGCAAGAGGCTTTTCCAACTTGGTGCAAGACCATCAAAGGAGGACATGGAAAATAAGAATGCGCTACACATGGTGATTATGTTGTGCACTAGCATGATGTTCTTTCCCCATCTTTTGATTGAGAGACTGCTTTATTTATTTCGATCTAATGATTGCTGTAATCAGTAAGTCCTTGTTAATTGCAGTACCTGCTGATGGCGTACGCTGTCATTGGGATGTCCGAGAGTGCTGTTTGTGGAGCAGCATCCTAACGAGACAAAACCGTACAAAGCTCTTCCCACCTGTGGAAAGTTGGAGCATACTTGTCATGTTACTCAGAACTGTGGAAGTGTAAACTGTCTTCGCAGACAGACTATATTGAAAAGGGCACATGCATTTATTTTATACGTTTTATATAAAAAATCAATAGGCAGGGCAAATGTTTTAGCTTTATGGTAAATCACTGAGAAACCTTTTCTGAAAAAAAGAACCAGTGTTTTTGCTGTTTGTAATTCAGCTGGGAACTGGCGTGGACTGTGGAAGGGAATTGTTTATACTCAAAGCTCTGGTATAGATTAATATTTTAGAAAAATGTAGGGACCGTACATCAAAAAAAGCAGATCTTTTTATGTTTTATTAAGATGTTTCTGTTAAACAGACATTAGCATTCTTATATGTTATTGCTAGTTCCAAAGGAAGACAGCAGGCTCTGTCCTACGAGACACCGTCTTCACAAAAGAGAATAGTGAAGTTTATATTTTTTTCCTTCACTTTCATGTTTTGTTTTTTCCTTTTCTCCATCTGTCTTGCACAGGGTTTTAATGCAGCTGACCTGGTTAGCCATCCTGTAGAAAACAGTGGTCCAGTCCTAAAAGTTCTTAGCCAAGCGAGCCTATTCCCTAGTGAGCTAATTAAAGCATCAGCCAGGTAGGAGCCGTAGGCCTGCAGAGTGTGCTGCTTATCTTAGCCTCCGCACAGGTTGGTGCAGAGGGGTTTAATACCACAGACAGTATGTTCGCTAGCGATTCACAAAGAAATTGATTTTTTTTTTTTTATTTTTTTTTTTACTGAATGATAGACTTACTTAATTCTTAGACAAGAATCCTTGGAAACATTGACTCTAAATTAAATTACAGCTTTGTAGCTTGAGCAGGAAAGGAAAATTATCTGTTTGCCTTCAGCATAATTTTTATGTTAGCTGTGTTATGTAGAAAGTGTTTCAAGCTGTGTAGTGAAACACTTAGGTGCATACTTAAACTAAAGACATAAATGCTAGGCCAGATTTTGAATTAGTAGAGTCACCAGGAACACACAAGGAAATGTCTGTTTTATCTTACAATACAATACCATTCCATAGTTGAAAAAATATTACCTAGTATAGTTCTTGTACTACAGCATAGTGAGGAATCAAGCCAGCTTTTGCATTCCTAATAATTAAGCATTAATTAAGCATTTTCATTCCTAATGCTTCTAAATGAGTTTTGTGAAGTCTCCGTGATTTAAGCTGCAAAAATATGCCACAGACTTCCGGGAAAGAATTAAACATATCCTTTCTTCCAATATTTGTTGCTGTAGAAGAAATAAATTTGGAAATAATCATTACAGTAATAAGCATTCTGCAAACCTGCAGTCGTTTGTATTTTTGCGAGCTCCTATTGTTAGAAAAAGTTGAATCAAGTGCTTACTCGCTTTCACTGTTTCCACTGTAAATGAGGGCAGAGTCTGGTCTTCATTAGTTGCTGTCCGTCAAACCTGTTTCCTTTGTACACTCTGCATAATCACAGCCTAATGATTGACAACAGAGGCATGTTTCTAAGCCAGATTTCCTACTCTGTGGCCTCTGTTTCCTCCCTGGTAAAGCCTGAGGCAGGTTTGCTGAGAGTTGTTTTTTCCCCCGGTTATATCTTCAGTGTATCCAAAAAAACCCCACCAAACTTGGTATTAAAACCAGAATTTAGGTAGACTTCAGGCATTTGAAGACCAAAATTGTCATCCCAGAACACTCCAGTTTAACTTAAACTGAGCAACCACTGCCCTTTGATGTGCAGAGGTGCTGAGCAGTTCCCCTCTACCCGTTCCGAACTGCTTGCCTGTTGTTGCGGGTTGCGCACCTACCTACCTACCTACTGCCTCGGCTCCTTTGAAACTTGATGATGCGATACCCAGAAGCCACTGGTGTAATATGGTTTTATGGTACAAAATGAAGGGCCAGGCCACTCTCAAAATTGTATTTGCATATGTTTTGCTTCTAAAACAGAGCTATTTTATCTAATAGCCTGAAGGCAACTGTATTTGCATGGGAACATGGAGATACGTGTTCGCTTTCTTAGCCTGCAAGGGTTTGGTCCACATCTCCCACCGCCTGATTGACAAATGGATTGAAGGATCTCTTGGAGCTAATCCGTGATCTTTAAATATTTATGCATTTTGTAGTATACATTAATTGGCTAAAAATCTCAGAAATTATCTGAGTAGGTGAATTCAAACCCTCATCCTTACTGCGTGATCTGAGACTAGCTGGAGGGACATACGCCTCTCTGCTGTCTTCCTTCTCCATGAATCTCACAGTCCCCTTCTCCCACTTCTAATAGGACATGCAGGAGATAATTTTTCCGCTTCCTCCTCCCTAGAGCACTCCTGTTTTCAAGGTCATCTCCTAGAGGACGTAGGCTTTAATTCCTTTAAACTGAGCAAGGACTGAACTCAGGCCTCCCACTTCATGTGTGTGTGTTCTCGAATCTAGATGACTGTTCAGAAAAAGAGCACCGGGACTGCCTCCCGCGGCTCTTTTTCAGGGGTGAACCTCATGGAAATCCTCCAAAAGCACACATAAGCTCCTGCACACCGAGTTCTGGGTAGATTCCAGGCTCCAGCTCCTGGGTGGGTAATTCAGGACACATTTAGCACATGTTGGTGCAATTGTGCAAGTTTTCTTCTGTGGAAAGCTTTTCCAGACAGGCTCTGTATTTTGGGTTGCCAGTCTGAGGTGAGGAACTCCAGGCGTTGCACTGGGAGGCCAAGCAGGTAATTTGGATTCTTCTCAGGGGGGACGCCTTGGTAAAGAGGCATCGCAGTGCGTAACATGGAAATGCCTAAAGCCTTCACTGCATCTAAAATGAAGTCCCTGCTTCAATAAAGAAACAAGCCTTCTTAGAAAATGCTAATCGCAGATGGAACTTTACTATTTCCATCTATTAACTGGTTCCGTAAAAAGAAATCTTAATTGCAGCAAAGGCATTTGCACAAATTCTGTTTACACTTGGAAACTAAGTCAAGGGAATAATTGGCAAAAGAATAACCCTATTTGATCAAAAAAGGCACTGTTAAGCAACACGGGAAGGATGCTAATCATACCCTATTAATGAATAAAATTGTGCAGTAACTGATGTAAACTCTGTCCACAAAAAAATTTCTTTGTAAATAAGTACCTGGTAAAATTTAAAGTGATAAAAGAATAAATTATTCACATGAAAGCTGTAACTCTCCTGTGCTGTTTGACTGGCTTTCAGAGTTGTATCCTGATTATCGCTATTCGTGAGCGGCCGTTACTTTTCCTGCTTCACGGTATCCATTCCCTTGACTGCTCCATAGAGTTACGCTTCATTGTCACAAAGCTTAACAGTGGCACTGGGGTGATTTGCTTTGTGTCTGGACTGACATGTAGTGCTTTCTACTTGAGTGAACCCAGAAGATTTGGACAGAATTGTATCTTTGGGCTTTTTTTCTTCAGTGGCATTGCTCCTGGGAAACTTAAGAAAGCACAAGGAGGGGAATGGTGGTGCTGCTGGAGCAGTTGTAGTAACAATCATTTAATTAATTTCTCTTTTTGTCTGCCATTATTCTGCAGACCAGATTCGCACTGGATTTAACAGAACATCTCTGTATAGCTGTTACCAGTATGAGCCTGAGTACTATTCTAGCAAAGTATGTTTTTATTTAAGTATATCTATCTCCTGCCTCAACTCCTACTCTGAGATAATTTAATTCAAGTTTAGTAATAGTTCCACACATTTAGTAGATTACTGGAACTATTCTGACTTTACGTTACTGCTACTACAAGCAGAGACTGACACACAAGCTGAGTAAAATTGTGCACTCAGAATATATCATCACACATGTTTCATTTGTTTTGGCCTACTGAATGCTGAGGGCTGCTGGAATGAACCCATCAGTATTAGGAATCATCAGGCTGTTTTGGAGGCTCTCTAACTTTCATAAGTTACTCAATGGGAAGAAATGGGAGTGTGAGGCAGAGGGATAGGAGGGAAGAGAAGAATTAGGAGTCAAAAATACCTACTGTATATCCAGTTGAAGCAAACAAATAGCGGGGAAGGGAAACCAGAGCTGGTACTTGAGACAGTGATGACTACAGGGCCAGGTTTTTTTTTTAAATACTTAAGTAGCCCGAGGTTTTCACCAATTATGTTGTTAGTCTTATCATTTTGCACCTGCAATACAACTCGAACCACCACAGTGTTTAATAAGCTACTTTTTTGCAGGAGTGATGTGCTTTGCTTTTAAGTCTTAGTGGATAAATCTTGGACAAATTTGTGAAATCATGGAATAACAATGTCGATGCTGCCACTTACTTACAACAGATGAACTAATGCAAATGCTTTGGACACTGTTCACAATTCAGGTGAATTATATGTGTAACTGATGTATTAACAGTTTCATTTTTGAAGTATATATAGGTAAAGCTTTTTATGTACTCCAATTTATGCTGTAATGAAATAAATACATACAAAAAGCTTATGCTTATCCCCCTTAGGGATTTCTGGGTAACTGGTGTTTTTTCTTTATCATCCATCAAATCAGTATTATATTTGTCCTTATAAAGCAAAGACAAAATTATATGGATTAACTATCACAAAGGTAAAATGTTTAGGAAATGTTTCTCAGGCTAAGCAAAAGGGAATATTTTAATTTCACAGTGCCCTGGGTATTTGGAACATGAAATACTCTGCAGTGAAAGCACTTTCCTAAGTGCAGATTAGCGTAAGACCTAGTTCAGTTAATTTTTATTTCCTTTTTTTTTTCCTTGTCAATATGTTAAAGTACATTATCTATGTATTTATAAAAGTTACGTGTAGGTTTTCCCAGGATACTCTCCTGTCTTATGTCACACATGTCAGGTTTTTGACTGGAGTAGATTTACAGCAGTGTAAGTAAAAGCAGAATCAAACACAACTTGAATTTCGTACTTCGTCTCATCAGATAGTTTGCTTTAAATGAAGCCATATAACCTGTTTGAAAACTCCAAGATTCACAGAGAGATTGGGTGGGGTTAGACTTGGTGTAATTTCCATTATTTCCTTAGCTGCCCCAACATGCAAGCTTTACCTATTTCAGCTTTCTTACATTTTCTTCAGAATGCCCAAATTCTGCTCCTGGTTAAAACCAGGGTAAATCTGGAGTAACTCACCCAAACCTCTTAGATTGCCAGAAAACTTGTTCCATTCAGCCCCAGAATTTTGAGTCTGTTGTAACTTACTAGTGACCTTCACTGGAAAAGAGAAAGAAAAACTCTGATAGAGTAAGACTCAGGCAATCACAAACTTGCATGCGTATTTTTTTTAACTTCATTGCAACATCAGTTCCTTAATTCCGTCATTTTTCTCTGTGCTGTGAGCTAGACATCAGGAAGCTTAGTGCCAATGAAATTTTATCTTGAGTATATACTCCTGCTCGGTTCATTCAACATCTTGCACCTACATCTCAGGCTCAAGCTTCAGGTGTATCCGCAGTCTGGTAAATGATGTGGCTGGATCCGATAGCTTGTGCCACGTCACAAGATTACTTTTCCATCTCTGAAACACTGAAACCACCAGTTGTAGCACAGAGGATTCGGGTTTCAAAGTCCTCTTGATTTGGCACCACTTGTGTCCATGTATTGGACTTCAGAAATCACAAAAGATTTCGTATGAAAACATCGGAGGCAGATGGCGTTGACTTCTATTCCCCTGAAGGCAGAGAAGTCTTGCTGGGAAGACAGATCTGCTTCAGTTCCTAGACTGCGCGAGCGGGGAAGTCACGTACGCCTGACACCATCCCACGTCATACCGAGTGATTATCAAGCGTACAAAACAACAGCGTCATCAGACACAAGTTACAACCTATGGACGGACGTACCCATTGCGGGTGGCAACAAAGGCAACTCCGATTAGTAACCTAGTACTGGGACCATGCCTAGAGGCAAACCCCACTCCTGTTTCAGGCTTGCGTTGTCTGGGCACCTGTAAGCAGAGGAGAGAGCATTCCCAGGTGAAAAACCCTATGTGGCTAAAAGTAGGTCAGGGGAGCGGCGGGCATTTATTACTCGGATGTGTCAGTACCTGCAGGCTTCTTTCTGATGGGGGCGAGAGGAGCAGCCGCATCTTGCCGATACCCCCAGGAGCAGCGAGGAGCGAGCGAGCTCCGCGGCGAGGGCGGAGAGCGGCCCCGCTCAGCCGCCGCACCTGCTCGGCGGGTGACGCCAGCAGCAAGCAGTGACGGAAGGGTGGAGGGAGTCTCCTCCGAGTGACAGCCGTCCCGGCGCCGCGTCCCGGGGGAGGACGCGATGCGTGCCCGGCGGCCCTACGCCATGCCCTGCGTCGCTGCGCACTCTTAGAGCGCTGGCAGTTCCCCGTGAATTCCCCGGGGAGCAGCTTACGCGTGGAGAGTTTTGAAGGTGATGTCTTTTTCTCCCTGCATCCTTTTATTTTTTTCCCTTTTATTTTCTTTTTCTTTTTTTTTCACCGTTCTATTTTTATTTCTATTTTCCTCCTTTCTCTCATTTCCTCATGTCATACTCTCTTCCCCCCCACTTCCCTTCTCATTCTCTCTCTTTTTTTTTTTTTCTTTCCTTCTTTGCAGGTTGCATGTATTTCTCTCTCTGCTCGAACATTCCAATAGGTCATACAGGAGGTCAGTGAATTTGGAAAATTTACCTACTGAAAACCAATGAAATTCCTTTTCCTCAGGAGGCAGACTTTCATTCCCTAGCCTGCTCATTTTAGCCTTAATAAAACCCTAAGATTTCTAGATGGAGTAGGGAAGACAATCCATCTGCTTCTTGGCAGAATGATACAATAAACCACGAGATGCTTGCTTCCTAAGGAAATAAAGTTGTGAGCAATTAAAGTAGTCATAATGCAGACTTAAGGCAAGAGTTCTGCACCTTTTGTTAAACTTACCTGTGCTTTTAGTCACTGCAGACTGTGGCTACAAGAAAAAATAACCACAGGATTGAAGTATTGACCAGGTGGGAGGTCTCTGAGGAATGAAGCAAGAGCACAAACTGCTGCAGAATTAAGTTAATTCCCACACCATTTAAAACCCATTATCTCAGTAGTCAGGGCCTAATTATTGACAGCTTGTTAATGCATTACAGATGAAGAGGGGTTGTTTTTGGTTTTGTTTTTTTTCCCCCCTCTGTTGCTTTGCAGTTTTATTTGCACATGTGAAAAATCATTGCAGAGTTTGTGAGTAGAAATTTTGTAACAGTTTTCACCCATTCTGCAAGGGTAAATGAGTCTGTTATCTGCAGTGAAGGATTATATGTGTCTCCCATATTTTTCTACTTGAAGAAAAAGCTGAATCTTGATTAGAATCAGAGAAATAAAAGCTGAGATTAGTAATAACTTTAGGGAATGCAAAGAAGACAATCAATTTTTGCCATCCCTGCCAGTCTCTTTTTAGATCATAATGAAGTTCTAGACAGGCAAAGAGTTGTCATAAAAATATTATTTAAACCATTAGAAACCTGAAAATCATGCAGGCCCATGAGAGATCTCCTGGACTGGAGAATCTCCCTTGCCTGGGAATTTCCAGAGGCTAATCAAGAGAAGCTGAACCTCTTTCCTCCGCACTCTTACTCTAGTTCTGTGCTCCCACATATCTTTTGAAAGCAAATACCGATTCTGACCGTGTGATTTGGTAACATACCTTGGAGGTGCAGTACTCTATCACCCTATCCTTTTTTTAGGAAGTATCAAAATACTAATGGAAAAAAAAAGAAATTAAAGAAACCCTTTAATTCATCAGCAACTTCCTTTATGTCTCCTTGTTAAGCACTACTTCCATTAATCAAGTGTTATTTAAATGTAGATTCTGGCTATGTCCAACTCTGGTTTTCCTTTGACAGAGTTGGAGTATAAAGCTACGATGACAGTGTGTATTGATATATGTACTGTTTGTTTGAAAAGCCTAGTCCATACAAGCGTACGCTGTCTCTTAGCTGCCGGATGCACCAATGGCGCGGAGCACAGCCTGCCGTTTAAGTCAACATGCTGTCATCGCTACGTTAGGCTTTTCAAGCAGGTTGTCGGTGTATAGGCATGTATCAGTATACATATCACCACATATGCCTGTAACATGCTTTCATCCCAGTCTAGAAAGGGGCATTGTGCCTCCAGCCAAGAAGAGGAAGGAGCAGAGGCTGCTCACCTGATACTCCCTGTTGTAAGCAACGACTGGAAGGACGTGGGGAACAGAAGTCGTTCTGGCTCCCGCTGCTTTCCTGACCAGACTGCCTGGCTCAGTGCCCGCAGAAAGGAGTGAAGCTGTATATTCCCTCTCCCAAGAACAAGAGAGGCACAGCAGCTCGGTTGTTACTCCTTTGTAGGTCTCCAAGGAGAGCACAGTTCCAGGCTTCCTCTTACTCAAATTACAAGGTTGCCCTTCATTCCCGAGAGCCGAGAAAATAGCTCCGCTTACATGTGGTCAAAGGGAACTTGTAAAAGAAGTTATTTTTGAAGGGGCAGTTAAAAAAATCAGTATTTGCGTTGGCTACTCTTGATGTGGCTACTGTATTGGAAGCAGCTGGAATGTACTGTAGGCTTCCTCGTCAGTCCCGGGGCTTCCTCACGTGCAGTTTGAATGTGAAGGGATCCAGGCAACAGGTTCACTTTTCTTGAACTTGCCCGGCTCTCTGAGGGCTCTAAAAAAGGCAAACGAGCCCAGCCAGCTGAGTGACTGCAGCAGTTCATCTTCGACAGAGCTACGCAGAGACTGCCCGCGTTGCTGTGCCGTGGGGATGGGGGAACAGAGGGAAAAGAGAGTGGGGGGAGCGAAAGGAGGCGTGAGCGAAGCATTCTCGGCAAGGCTAAACTGTAGGCGCAGATTACCTGGGAAACAGTTCCCAGCTGAAATTTTTCTGACTCCTACATATGCTAGCACACGCTCAGTCTAAAAAAGAAGACGACAGATAATTACATGAGCAATGACTGAACAAAGGAATTACGGTTAGTTTCTGCTGCTCTTGCAATAGGAAATACAGGCATTAGGAAGACCTAGTTTTATTTCTGGTTCTGCCATAATCTTCCACTTATTCCTGGGGTAAAGCTGTTTAAATGTCAGTTTTCTCTGAAGAGAAAAGTGGGGGTGAGGAGGGACGGAAAGGTGATTCATCTCATCAGGTGTTGGAAATAAATTCCTTTTTTTTTTCATCAGTAAAGCACTACGGGAATATTGGCTCATACCGCAGAGTGCATTTTACGGTTTTATTTTTTACTGCGCTTGCTCCATGTGAACAGAATATTTGCTTCCTGTGGAGGTGAACAGAATAAAAGAGGTAGAGTGAAACTGCTCCTACTTTGGTCCCCTTTGCAGCACCCCTGTGCCCCTGAAGCCAGGACAACGGCAGCGGGATGCGCCTGCCTTTCTGTCGATGCAGAGATGTCTGTGGCGCAGGAGCCGGGGGAGTTCGTACACAGACATTCACGGTCCGGGAATGCTAATCCTGCTGCTGTGGCTAGTCCTCTACCTTCACCTCTTGCCCATGGATGGTTTATACTCATAGAAGGACATGCAGTCCGGAGAGAAGTGGGTGAAAAAGTGGAGATCTTCCTCTCAGTCTCTTCTCTGCTCCCTTTATCTGGAATGAAGTTAAGTACGTCACAGTCTACATATAATTAAGGTTACAAATGTTCAAGTTTTAACTTTTTTAGCTTCAACTTTTTAAGATTTTGGGGCTGATAATGTCTTTGTCTTAACTCTAACAGTCAAAAGCACTGAAGAGTTCATTAGAGTCCTTTGTGTGAATTCAAACAGATGAGACCTCAATTTTTTTTCTCTTCCAGATGAAGTCCTATAATGGTAAAACCTTGTTACAGCACTGAAGTGTTTCTTTTTGTAGACTTCAGAGAATTTAGAATTCTGTCAGTAAGAGAATAAATAAAAAATTAAATGTAATAAAGTTAAATCCCCTAATATACGGGGGAAAGAATCAGTCAAATATATTCCCTGAGAAGGGTTGCATTTTTATTAGATTTCATAGGTTTTGTCAAAGGCTGCAAACCTGGATACATGAATTCAACAGAACAACGCTGATTTGTGCTTCCTGAAGATCTGTTTGGTGGGTCACCTTTGCCAGTGTCTTCTGATGTGCAGATGTAAGGATCTGAGGTTGTAAGGCTATCTAAAATGCACTACCTGTCACCGTGTCAAGACCT
Organism: Phaethon lepturus; assembly: GCF_000687285.1. NCBI lineage: Eukaryota > Metazoa > Chordata > Aves > Phaethontiformes > Phaethontidae > Phaethon > Phaethon lepturus. The sequence goes on from NW_010528177.1 coordinate 12,829, forward strand.
TTTAAACATTTTTGGTGGTGTAGTTCACTGAACTGCCAGTTCTTGCGTCTGCCAGTCAGTGGGTGATTGCCATAGCATCTCTGGTTTAAAATTGCGAAACAATGTGTGGGGCAACCCTTGCCAGTTCCTCTCAGCAATGTGGCAACTCTGTCCTCACACAAACTAGCGAGCAAGGGTGCTTTGCTCCAGTGCAAGGGCACAACCTGCTTACCAAAGAGCTGCTTCCTGCACTCCTTCTGCATATAGATTCCCCTTCCTTGCAAAACTGGAAACTCGGAATCATAGAATCATAGAATCTTTGAGTTGGAAGGGACCTTTAAAGGTCATTTAATCCAACCCCCCTGCAGTGAGCAGGGACATCTTGAACTAGACCAGGTTGCTCAGAGCCCCGTCCAATCTCACCTGGAATGTTTCCAGGCATGGGGCATCTACCACCTCTCTGGGCAACCTGGGACAGTGTTTCACCACCCTCATTGTGAAAACTTTCTTCCTTATATCTAGTCTAAACCTACCCTCTTTTACTTTAAAACCATCACTCCTTGTCCTCTCACTACAGGCCCTGCTAAAAAGCCTGTCCCCACCTTTCTTATAAGCCCCCTTTAAGAACTGGAAGGCTGCAATAAGGTCTCTCTGGAGCCTTCTCCAAGGCTTGGAGGTCTCTAAGCTGGAAATCCTCTACAGATACTGTTTTTTAGCAAACAGGGACAATTGTTACTTCTGGGTGCTCAAGCAACCTGAGTAGCCTCTCGCATTCACCGTTGCAAGCTCTTTCAGGAGGAGGGAAAACCCACGAAGGGGTGTTACAGACAGAATACTTATTATCAGTTTCCCCTCATGTCCACTTGCCAGTTTTCTCCTGGGCAGCTAGCCTACATCTAAATTAAAGCCAAATATATCTAAGCCTAGCTGGATTCTTTTGATAGTAAAGAAGGCATTTTCCTGCAGGCTGCTGGAGACGTGGAGCATAGCCTGTTGAACCAAGCCTGCATTTGTGGATATTACTTACTTTAGACTGATTACGGTTTCGGCAGAAACCCCACTTAGGAAACCACACAGCACGCAGGTAATTGGAAACAGAACCTGTCACAAGCATCTTCAAAAGTTTAGCACTGGGCTTTGAATTTGTAAATAGAAAAGGCCTGTGGCTCTGCAGTCAAACGGCGGTTCCCCCAGTAAATTTCATGAAGGAAACAGAGACCTTATTGTTTTCTCCCTCCCCATATAGTTTTCCTTTGTTTCTCTCTTTGATCTAAGAAAATGCTGGGACAGCTCCTTTAATTAAGGGGCAGTAGGCAAAGATTTGTCTGCAAGGCAATGTTTGTGCTGACGCACAAAGCTAAGCCTACAGGCTCTGGTTTTCTCCACCTTTTTATTCTGTTTGGAAAAGCAAGAAACCTTTCATATGACCTTTTTTTTAGGGCTATAATATCCCTCGTTTTAAAGGATACCTTTTTTGTTCTCCCTCAAGGGTTTGTATTTAGGCAGACTACACGCACAAGTCGCTTTTCTTTCTGTTGTATTCGCTGGTGTTTTTATGGGCACAGCACCAACGGCAATAGCTTACATAATTATATATAAGAACCATAAATTTCACTTCTATGTCTGTTGTTAAGTAACTGGGATATAACTGATTTCCTTAGCCTCTGTGCTACTTCTCCATCTTACACTGTTCTTCTCTTTCCTGCTTCTACCCAAATTCTTTTACTACTCCTTTTAAAGTGGACAGTTGTAAACAGCTACATTTTCAGGAGAGATTATTTCTAACGTTTTATTTTACAATAGTCACATGGACAGATTCCCAGCTAAAGAAAGGATCGGTTGATTCACCTGCAAAATATGACTTTTCAAAATTATCTGTGGCTTTAGCCACTCCTACTCACTCAGCATCTCCTAGGTGACAGTGACTGCATGTGCTCCAAGATATTTTAAAATAAAATATCCCATGGTTACAATCACTCGTTGAATTACGATGATGATAGCGGGGTTTGGTATCTAGCCCAGAGAGCTCCAAGAGACCACTGTGATTGTACATACCGTGCTTGCTAACCCAGCTCAAAGAGATCCACGTGAGACAGAATTTAAAGCAGTATTTTAAGTAGGGCTCTCTCTGACCATTGCAAGCGTCGGTGGAACTGGACTGGAGGTAGGAAAAAAGAGGGGAGAAATCAGTCAAAAATAGCCCCGGATAAAGAAACAGTATTTTGAGTCTTTTGAGAAATGTTCCTCCAGCTGTTAAAAATTCAAGTTCTTTCAGAAGGAAATTGCTTATTATGGAAGAAGACAAAACTATTGCCTTTACTGCTAGTGGGTGGCATATAAATCTCAACGAGGCAAGCGATAGTAAAGCAAAAGGCAGCCGAGATGTGCACAGACATGTGAGCCCGTGGGCTGGATGACAAACAATGAAGCGGTACTGCCGGTGCCGGGGCAGGCAGGGGGGATAACGATCTCTCCTGGCGGATGAGACATGGCTGCAGTGTAAGCATCGAGGGAGGATAAGCAATGTGTTTGGACAGAAGGCCTGTTCCCACACCCAGCCTCCAGTTTCCTTCGCCATCATCGCTAACTGCTACTCTACCAATTCCTAGTGTAAATAAAGCAGAGGCTTGAGAGTGTCGGATGAAAGGCTTACAGTCTGCGTGTTTGAGAGCTGTGCTCGGCTCCTGCTCAAATGCCTCCCCTGGGTCACGTATCTGGTTTGCTGCTACCCACTGGGTTTCCTTGAAATCGCTTGTTGCATCAGAAGAAGACACACCGTTTGTATTTTGTGGCTTCAGATCAGGGCACGGAGGAATGTCTGAAATGGTTACAAAAATGCAAATGGTTTATTTTTCAACATTTTGAAGATTTGAGAGAGTTTGTCATTTTGGATGCCTGGGCAAAACAGCATTGAGTATTATTATCCGTTGCACACTTAATTTAAATTTAAAAACGCTGATGGCATAACGTGCAGCCCGTTAGAAGTTGTGCAGGAGGAGGGTGTCAAACCTGTCCCGTCCCTACCTCCTCTCTATCCAAAGTGCTTAAATCCCGAGCTGAAGCGAGTTACCGGCCAGCCCTGCTGCCACCAGGGCCACCTCTCCTGCAGCCTGCGATGAGCAGGGAGGGGCTGGGAGCTGCAGTCTGCTCTTCCCCCCACGTTGTCCCTCATGGCTTCGTTTATCTGCCTGAAGTGCTGCTCTCAGCAGCTCCCGCGGCAGCAGCAGCAGGCAGGGAGGCTGAGGGGAGCAGGCAGGGAGAGGAGTAGGTTGTAGCAGTGGTAGAGACATTGGCGGCAGGGGCTTCTTCGGTTGGATGATGAAAGAGGGGCTTGTGGCCCTTGTTACAGCTTGATATCCTACTTACAGGATGGAGGAAACCTCTGATGACAAACATACTGGCTCTTAACACCGTTTCCACTCTCTGGGCTATATCTGAAGCAAATCTGCTTTAATAGTCATACCAAGAGCACCCATTTCTGCAGAAGGCTGTGGTTCCCTGCAGCGTGGGCAGCCCCTGACACCCTGAACATCTCCCAGCCACCTCCATCTCTCCCACCTTTCTTCATGGCAAAGTCAGTGACCTTTATTAAGCACCTACTAGTTGGTAGTGTCCTTCCTAGAAGAACTCTGATGCTACCCATCCCTGTGGCTGAGGGATGTAGGGGTTGGGCTTTAGCTTGGTGGGACTCGTGCTTCATAAAAAGGCATCATGGACGTGGTGTGGTGGGTCTCTGAAGCACTGTGGTCTTCATTTGTAAGACAGCTGATTGCAGGAATGGCCTGGTGTAGATGGAGAGAGTTAAAGTGGCGGAAGTCCATTCTTACTTGTATGATCAATTCTGGCCAGGGGAAAAGGTGCAATGCTATAATTAAGAAGACAATGTTTTCTGCCAGGATCAGCTGCATTTCACTTAGGGAGGCTTCATGGTAGAGCTAACTACGAAAGCAAAACTAGGTATGGATGAAACCTTACAGCTTAAGTCATCAAAAGGCTTGGATATGTCAATACTCCAGATTATTTTTAAAAGATCTTGAATGAGTCACTGAACAGCTGACAGGAATGCATGCCCCTTCTCTGCCAGTGACTGCTCTCCAAACTAGCCTATGGCATTATTTCCCTGTTACAGTCTATCAGCTATTTCCTTAGTCAATGCCATATGTAGTTTGCAGAGGAAAGACTGAGAAAGGCATCTAGAAAACCTTCTAGACTGCTGTTTGTATCAAGGGGCTGTGGTGACAAGAGTTCACATTTCCTCAGGCAGAGAAAAGGGATGAGGCTTTTTTTCCCCCACTTACTTACATTAACGCTCTGACCAGTTGCCTCTGATACACAGGACTCATCTCTCTCCCTGCATTTTGTGCAGATCCTGACCCAACAAGGAAGTTCTGAGAGGTCTGGCTGAATGAGAGCTTGGAATTGTGATAGGCCTAGTTGGTGGCTTGGGTGGCACATGGAGGTAAAGTAAACGCGGAGCTGTGTGATAGTCCTGTACTTTTTCAGCTGTGCCCAAGAGGGCATTTAGGTTCTGAGACTCAGCGTGCGGTGGGGTGGAGATGAGAGGTTAGAATGTGCCTGGAAAAAAGGCTGATGCTGATTAATTTGTTTCACAGTGCTACAGGGGTGAACATAAAATTGGGGTTTGTCCCAAATCATGTCTCTCTCTGGAGCAGAAGTTCTCCACCTCACTGGGATTTACAGTGCATGTTTATCCCTTGTATTAGTTGACCAAAATGGCTATTTTCCATGTAACACTGGCAGTTGTGCTGCCATACTGTTTCTTAATAGTGTTGTCACTAAGACCTCTCCTAGTGCCTTTCGTACTGTAAGAAGTTTGAAGTTGTCCTAGACCCTCCAGGCTGAAGGCAGTCTCATGCCCTCTTGTCACGACAGCGCAACGATGCTGAGAGATATCAGGCACGAGAGACGGGACACACGAAGGTGCTGGACGCTGCGGTTTGTTCAGACTCTGGTCCCTGCTCTCCGTGTTGTTCGGTGGGTTATGCAGCAGAGTTTTAATGCAAAAGGCTCGAGGGCGGAGGGGGGTCAGGAATAAAAACCAGCGTGGTTGGCCCTTGCTCAGCTGTGGGCCACCGTCGCTGTGGGCTGCGATGCAGACCTTGGAAAAAAACTAGAAAAAACACAAGAGGTAAGTCTTCCCCTTCCGCCTTTGTCCGTGTGTGACAGTGAGTGTGTGGGATTCTGCCGCTGCCGCCGCACAAAAGGGCCTTTCTCTCTGCCCGTCCCCAGGCTGAGTTTCCTCACTGCTCCCACTGTTTTTCCCTCTGGATACCGTTCAAGGGACAAATTGGGGTAACTCAATGTCCTCTGCTGTTCAAAGGGGTCATTGCAGCTTACATAAAATACACTGACTCTTTAAAACCATAACCAGTTCGTCAAAGTCATTATTCTGTGTCATTGTTATTTTTTTTCTGCATTTGAATAGCTTTAACAACATTTAGAAAGTGTTGTATAGTACCATACACGTGCATTATTTTTCTTCCTAAATAGATACAAAATATCCTCAAACCTTAACCAGAATAACCTCTATATCTGCAAACACTTGTGCTTAACATAACCCTTTGTACTAACATAGTCTTAGCGGTGAAATGCTGTACCCAGGTGAGTCAATGGAGAACACGTGGGGGTTTTTTTACTGTAATGGGATCAAATTTCACCTGTGGGATTCAGTGGGACTATTTTCCGTGGAAACTAAGCATATGTCAGTGCCACATTGGTGCCATATTTGCAAACGTGAACAGAAAGAGAAATACCTCAGGGGGAAAATCTCATTTAATGACCGAGATGTTAAAAATGTGTCGCTTCTGGAGAACTTTGTTGTTACAGGTTAGGACTGAATAAAAATGCCTTGGCTTTACCTTTCTTCTCTTTCAGAACAGCTTTGAAGATGTGTAGGAAATTGCAGGACAGATTTGGACGAGCTGACTGCAATGCTGTCAAGGGGAGGTAGCACAAAGACGGTAAAAGTAAATGTAGAAGAACTAGAAGGAGCACCAACAAGAGGACATAAAGTCTCTTAACTGGAGAGCCTAGAATATTCAAAATCGTAACAAACGATGTGAATATTTTGGTAGATGCATGACCTTTTGCTACCTCAGGCCATGACTACACTCATGCAGTTTTCAGGGAGACACACCTGAGACTGCCTTGCCTTGTACATGATGTTCCAGGTGGGCAGCAAGTAACTCGTATGGTTCATGACATATTTGGTTTTGCAGGTTGCCAAAGTGAGCTCAGGCCTGCAAATCTGGAGTTTCCTTCCCTGAGTTCGCCACAACAAAGTTGTTCATCTCCTGGACATAACAAAAGGCCAGGTTTTTTCCACCCCATTCCCGGAGTGTTTAGGCAATGCAATACTTGAAGTAAGCTTTATTTTTTTTTTTAATTTTTGATGCCATATAATCTGTTTCATGTCAGCTTCCTGGACAAGATCCTGAACACCTTATACATGCCTGCTTTAACCGTTTGGACTGTCTCATGTTTGTCTCCGTCTTGTAATAACAAGTGTACCAGCTTCCTCCTGTTTCCTTTTCAGATTTTACCTTCTGCGTCACCCACACGGAGACTGAACGTGTCTTTTTTTTTCCATGGCTGGCAATTGGAATGAGCTTCACGACAGCAAGGAGGAGTTTGCTTTTCAGAATGGTTTTATCACAGAAAGTGTAACAGCACGCATCTTCTGCGCGTGGAGTCATGCGGCGAGCAGATACTGCAAAAAGCAAGGGGCCTGAAGTAAGGTATGAACACTGCAGGCTATTGCTAAATGGAGTAAAAAGCAGCAGATTTCCCTCACACCTAAAGAAAAAGTAACAAATGGCACAAAATGCTGCTCTTGTGGATGAGAAATTAAATGTGAAATGGAGGTAGGGAGCAGCTGACGAGGTGGCAGAATCCCACCAAGTCCCTTGGGGTGATATTGGAAAGCAAAGGATATTGGGTTACAGTGTGATTCTGTTATGTACCAAGGAGAAATTTGCCATTTAAAAGAAGTCTGAACAGCAGCATTATTTGTAAAATGGGGTTTAATTACACTCCTTTTTCTTGGCAGGGCTGAGACCAGCTGAAATACTGCACCTACTATCAGGCATTGTCCTTGACTGGAAATGTGGACTCGCTGGAGGGAACTCGGAGGTCAGCAAAGGGAACATGAGATTTAGGAAATGGAGAAAGTTTCAGAGCACTGTCTATGTTTAACCTAGAAAATGAAGCTCTGAGTGGAGAACATGAGAAGTCTTTCATTATGTAAAAGGATGCTATTAAAGAAGGTAATGATCAGTTGTTCTCTTTGTTCACTTAGGAAGTGCAAGAAGAAATCAGATTAATTTTTGCTCACTCAGCAGTTAAAAAGGCTCAGTCTGAATAATATGAAAAGTTCGTTAAGGTAGTAATATTCCTGTCAGTCTACCTAAGGAAGCCCAGCATCCTAATTTCTTTATTAGTTTATTACTAAAAATCTCAGTGCCTGAAATGTTCTTTAGATACACTTACTATGCATTTTGTAAGTTCTTGATGTGTCTTCAGGCCACACAGAACTACTGAGTAATTTCTGGATAAATCGATCAAAGATGCCATGTTTCTAACAATATATGACTGTAATTATCTTGAGAGCACTGTCTGAGAGCTTATGGGCTCACGCATTCCCATTCAGTTCTCATGTTGAGCTCTGGAGAGAGCTAAGCAGGCGATAATCTCATAAAGCACAGGAGAAAAGTAACTTGAAAAATCAGAAACCCTCAAAGAGGATGACAAAAACATGAAAAATGATTGATGGATTTAATGATTAATGAAGACAGTATCTGAAGATGCCGTGGGGAGAAGGAACAGTTGCTGGCGTGTGAGGAAGTGACCTCAGCAAAGAGAAGCACGCAGGTGACGCAGGAATATCTTCCTGACACAGAGCTGTAAAAGAGCCATGTGGAAGTGGGAGAGTGGGCAGATAAAAGCAGTGGCAGATGAAGCGTAGGAGGCAGCAAAGAAAAGCTGCCACATACATGAGGATGAAGTAATAGATCTCCTTCCTCCTTCCTTAAATTACTGGATGGGAAGTGGTTTGAAAGAGCTGTGAAGGAGAGAGAAAGCATTCTTCAGTCTGGACCTGCCCTACACAGCTCCTGAGGAAGACTTGGGGTCAACAGCAACCACTGGCTCTCCCCATGCCTGCCTGTTCAGAAGCACTGTCCTATTTTGGTCACCGCAAATACTCAGTGGTATCTGGAGCTCATGTTCCTTCTTCTGTGCCAGCCTGGGTGGACACAGAAAAGAGAGAAGTCTTGCCTGTTTTTATTTCTTTGCTCTAGTTGAATCTTGAATTTACACATCAATGATTCTATTCCTTCATTTTAATTTTGTCAATTCTCTTATAACATGTTGTTCTCCCCTGCTCCAGTTATAGGTTTCCAAGATTGCTAGTGACCTTGCCTTAATATGCACAAGCTGCTTCACCTCCATGCTAGTCCTGTGGTGCATATCTCTTACCTTGGCCTCACTCTAAATGCCAATATTGCTTAGCAGTTTTTCATTCTCAGCAAGTGATGCATTTTTATATCTACAAGGTTCTGGGCTTACCAGCCACATATATGTACTAACAAAATAAACAGGGTTATGGCTGTCATGGCTGTTCCCTAGAACTGCTGGCATGGCCATTTCTGCACTATAAAGCTCTCTTAGCTAGCAAAACAGGAGGACCACATCCAAACCAACATGGGTAATGATAACTTGCTCAGGCTGAATCCTGCCTGTACTTTTTTGGGGAAGGTATCATGCATCCTAGTCCAAACAGATGCCAAGGAGCACCTTATCTTACACGGAGCGTCAATACTGTAACAGTATCGATGACTGAATTACTATGGCTGGGAATCTCCTATTAGGTTCATGAGTAGCCAACGTGTTCTGCCTTCGGAAGTTGCTCTTGGAGAAGGCTGGCGCGCCAGGGTCTGATCCAGCCAGACATAAACAGGATAACAATTCAGCCAACTTCAGCTTGACTGTTGTCCATTCTGGCATGAGCAACTCCAAGATGTTTGGCCTGTCCATGTTGTCTTCATCCAGCATGGCTGGTGCCCCTCACCACACTTGCTGCTGTGCAAAGCTGATAAGAAAAATTAATTTTCCTGCAAGCTGGTAAACAATAGAAGCCTGTTTTTTTTTCATATGAAGAGAAACAGGCCATAGAGTTGGTAGAACTTTGTGTGGAGAGGTTTATGGTGTTGTCTAATCATAACGTGACTAAGCTTTCCTGAAATAATTAACTTCAAGGCTCAAGGTTTATGTTTCTCTCTCCTGCAATGAGATTTACCTCCCACCCCACACTTTCCAAACTTTCAAAGAAATTCTTGAAGCTCTTGCAATTAACACTTTTTGGATTATATTTGCAACCTAGGCTTATAAATTTAAGTTAAAAGCTGAAATTCTGTCACTTCGGCAGTGGGAGGCTCCCAGAAAAGAATCAGATGTTTTCAGATAGAAGATTGTAAAGTTGTCTTACAAATCTGATGAATCTGAGAGAAAAGTTCATGTTTTTACTCTGAAGGCTGCTTGCATGTGTTGTTAAACACAAAGCTAAGAAAATGAGTCTCCTCTGAGCAGTTGATGCAGGGGCCGTTTTGCCCTAAGACCTCTGCAGCTTTGACATCTATATCTGAACTACTTAACCTAGGGGACCAGTTTTAGACATGTAATTCGGAATGGGATGAAGTGCATTTGTGAAGTGGCTTTCTCCACTGACAGTAAAGGTAGCCCATGGTAATGAGTTCAGGTACAAATGTGGGGATAAGGTATATAACAATAGCAGTTCTACATTCGCATTATAGGGCGATCACCTACAAGATGGTAAATCATCAGCTGAGGATCAACTTCGAACGGATTAAATGAAGAACAGTTGTGGGTCAAAGTGAATACAAATCAGAATGATGCCCTGGATAAGCGGTTATGGCTCTGGCTGTGAAGTGCAGAGATGTTTGTTTCTTGACACCTTCTCTTATTTTATAAGTGAACAGCAACATTTTCTGTAGTGTGGATCTATGAAGCAGAAACCAGGCATGGAAGCTGATGCATTTCTGTCACGAGCTGAGCGAGCTGAGTGCCCAGCAGACCAAGCCATAGCTGAAAGGTCTCCAAGCACTATTGCTTGTTGGAAACATATTTTCCTGAGGCATGCTGGCATTGCTGTTTTCTGGATCAAGACGGAGGGAGTACATGATGCTGCTTGTATCACATCATTTTGTCCACGTCTTCCCCTGTCGGTAGGTGAAGCTGTAGTTCTTTGTAGTCAGAAACAGATGTGTGAAAATCTTCTGAATTTTACTGGCAGAATACAGGGAACTCATTTGGGTTTTTTTAAGGATATTAGGTTTTAAGGATTAAGTAGTCAAAAATTTGGGGGCTAGAGGGTCTATGCTTTTCTTCTGGTGTAGGTGCTAGTAGAATTCAAGTCCCCTTATGAACTAAAATTCAGCTCCAGCTCTTAAACTTGTTTGTGTTTCTGATATTTCAGAGCACTTTTGCCCTTATTACAGTTCTCTGGAAATGCAGCTTCTCAGGGTGCACTCGGCGTTGTGCGCTGACAACTTCTTGCCTCGGGGCCCCATCTAGTGGGTAGCAGCTTGCACTGAGCAGCACCGAGAGCAACTTTATGTGTGTTGCTTTGAGAAACAAAAAAGCAGTAAAAGGAGCTGATATGAAGATTCCCTACAGAGCTTAATAAACCCTGTGTCTTCATTCTTCTCCTGCTGACATTTTGTGTCTGTGTCTCTGGATGGACAATGTTACTTTGCATTGTGTGCCAAAGCGTTTTCATAACATAGCAGAAGCGTAACCCAACTGTAAAAAAAAAAAAAAAAAAAAAAAAAAAAAAAAAGGGGGGAAAAAAAAAGAAAGGGGGGGGGGGGAAAAAAAAAAAAAAAAAAAAAAAAAAAAAGAGGAGGAAAAGAAGAGAAAGAGGAGAGGAGAAGAGAGGAGAAAAGAATAATCCATTCCTTTCATACCCCTGCATTTCTTGTATTCTTTTAAAGGAATGGCTGCATTGTTTCATTGAGTACACTGCAGTCGTCGGTAAATTATATTCAAGGTTATCAGTATTACTCTGTGAAGTTATCTGTAAGTTAAGAGGCTTAGTAGGTAACCTTGAAAATAGGAAGCATTCCAGCAGCACTAAAAGGTCTGTCAGAGGCAAACATTTAAAGTCTGCGTTTTGTCTTGACAGAACTGCTTTATGCCAGATTGCTAAAATGGTAACCATGTTCAGACATGAACTGTTTGTTGTATATAAGTATTAGGAAAACAAAGTGGCTTGAGAAATGGAAAAAGACTTTATAGCAATATCCAAGTTGCTTTTACAAATGACATTTTTCTATCCATCTGTCAAATGAATTTAGCAAGCCAAATTTGGATTTCAGTTGCACTTAAGTCATTCAGTGTAACCCGAGGGAGTAAGATGGATAGCTAGACAGAACATATGGCCCTAGCTGTCTAAAAACTTGCTTTTTCAAAATAAAAAGGCAAAGAAAGAAGGAAATAGCTAAACTATCTGGTAAGGATAAAGCTATTTTATCTGGCAAATGTGTTTTACAGAAGTAGCTATTTTCAAGAGCGTGTCTGTAACTGTACATAGCGCTCAGTCTTTCAATTTAAAATGAACCCTAATGAAAGCACTTTCTGAAGAGTTTTTGTGCTACCTGTATTTTCAGAGAGGTTTATAAGGGGTGGAGACTGAATACCTCTGAATTTGTGTAACAGGGTTATTTTGCAAAAAGTTGTTTCATAAAGGATAGGCTGATTATTTTCATGAAGATACATAGTGTGGTTATTTTAAAAATACTGCATGAAACTCCCAAGGTAGAGATACTAAGAAACAAATGAGAGTCTGACTAAAATAAAAAGAGCATTGTTGGGAGAGAAGCCTTTAACTTTGACTGTTGAACCATGATCTTGCAATCCTCTTTGCCTTAGTTCTTTTATTTTTTATATTCAGTGGCGGGGGGGAAAACCCAAGTGATATACTATCTAGAAGGCTTTCCATACCATGAAAACATGACTCTTCTGCTTACTGTTTATAAAGGAGAAAGAGCTTTAAAGC
>NW_010528177.1:24932-26354 GCF_000687285.1 Phaethon lepturus
TGTATCAAAGAGTGACCAACAAATCCTTTTTTTTTCCTTATTGACATCATATCCATTTGTATTATTTTCTACCAGTTTTCAGTCTCTCTTATTTTGTTCTTTGGCTTCTACAACCGACATCCCTTCTGCAGCACAGTTACAGCTCTCTCTTTTGATAGCCTGGGTTGGTTTTGTGCTGTCTCAGGAGTCTTGTAGAGTGGGCAAGACCTTTAGCTGTGCAAATCCTGGAGAAGCTCTAAATTCTCTCCTGGTATGGAGAAACTCTAAGTTTTAGGTTTGGGGGCTTTTTGTTTGTTTGTTTGTTTTTTGTGGTTTTCTTGTATGGGTGGTTCCACCAACCCACCCCTCCCTCCCCCCGTTTCTCAGCCTGTAGGGGCTAAAATAATTTCTGAAATAAATGATCTGGAAAAAATGACTTTCAGAATAAATTGTCTGAAGCACAGTGCTGGAGTTACAGCAGCTGGAATAGTCCCGTAAGACCCATTACACTGACCAACAATTGTCCTATTACAGCTCCCCAGGAAAGGCATGAAGGGCTGACAGAGGTGAACACTGGTAATGTTTTTTGGGATAGAACCTTTGTATCACATCTATATTCCGCTCTAGACGAGACAGATAATGTCTTTTTCACTATGATTTCTGAGCTCCAGAGAAAGTTCTTGAACTGAAGCAGTACTGATACTCGTGATAGATGGAAGTCCTTCCCTTTGCCGTATTGAGGCTCAAGTCCTGGATGTCCTCCTAGTTAAGCTATTTTCATTTGATATTTGATTATTCAAATTTGAGAGACCCTGGGCACTGTGTCAAAAACAAGTCATTTGGACAAGGGAGATTTCATCCATTTTTTGAACCATGCAGAATTTAATACCAAGGAGGAGGAGCCGCAGTGGAGGAGCAGAGGTGCTCCCAACAGCATGGGGCTGAGGGAAGGGGATGGGCAGATGCAGGGCAAAGTGCTTAGCCTTGACTGCATGGGTGAGGCCGTGGTTGTCTCCTCTCACAGCTTAGCGGGTAGGCTGTCTCTGAGGATACCTTTCAAAAATGCTTCCTTCATGCTGAGGAAGGTCTTCTGACCTTGGGCTCAGGCTTGGTGAGCCAGCAGCAGAAATATCTACGAGTCTGGTGAGAGCAGCCTCACACCCACCCTCTCGCCTGGTTCATGCCTGCCCTCTTGTCTCTTCCTCAGGCTGCATGTACAGGTGGGACTCTGTGCCCCGGGCTAAGCCGCTGTCCTGTGCTTTCCTGCTGTGAAAGGGAAGGCAGAAGTGTAGCCTAAGAATTCATAAACAATGTAAATACATCTTTCAGCATGGCCTGAAACTCCTCCTTGAACCTGAGAAGGCTTTCCCAGCAGTTCCGTATCCACAGATGTACTTACCTGGAGGTAGAGGTAAGTCACAGAATCACAGAATCATTAAGGTT
>NW_010528178.1:0-382 GCF_000687285.1 Phaethon lepturus
CACCCTCGGGTTTGCCCTTTGCTTCTTGCCATCCACTACCAAAGCTGCTGCTGCATCCTCTGCGCCACATGCAGAAGGTTTTAAACCACAGCCTGAAAGGCAGTAAAGACAAGAGAAAATGTGCCATTACTCTTTGCAGTTATGATTAATTCAGTTCTTGTTTTACAGTCTGGTTATGGAGTAAAGCTGCAGACTTTACATCAAGTATTTGCCATTCAGTATGCCAAATGTGTAAAAATGCCCGATACTTTAGAACATGGCACAAAGCTAATTCACAACCACCACATGAAGAACAGATATAGGAGTAATAATAATAAAAAAAGACACTAATTAGCTTCATTATTTTAGACGGATAGCTATCTCAGCCACTTGATGGTCAGAC
>NW_010528178.1:452-669 GCF_000687285.1 Phaethon lepturus
ATTCCTAGCAACAAATGCATCTGTTAAACCAAACAGACAGATGCCTTCCCTTCTCTCGCTACCACTTGATTTTAGATAAAGATATCCTTTAAAACTATTGGGTCTGCTCCAGGAACAGAAACCAAAAATTATTAACTACTATGGCATGCTGTAATGATCACAGATTTTAGAAGCGAAGTTGAATGTAGAAACAATGCAAAGTCCCAAGCACAGAAAA
>NW_010528179.1:0-16960 GCF_000687285.1 Phaethon lepturus
ATATGAGCCAGCAGTGTGCCCAGGTGGCCAGCGTCGTGGTCTGTATCAGAACTAGTGTGGCCAGCAGGAGTAGGGAAGTGATTGTGCCCCTGTACTCGGCCCTGGTGAGGCCGCACACCTCGACTCCTGTGTTCAGTTTTGGGCCCCTCACTACAAGAAGGATGTTGAGGTCCTGGAGCATGTCCAGAGAAGGCCAGCGAAGCTGGTGAGGGGTCTGGAGCACAAGTCTTATGAGGAGCGGCTGAGTGAACTGGGGTTGTTCAGTCTGAAGAAGAGGATACTGAGGAGAGACCTCATTGCTCTGCAACTACCTGAAAGGGGGTTGTGGCGACGAGGGTGTTGGTCTCTTCTCCCAACTAACTAGTGATAGGATGAGAGGAAATGGCCTCAAGTTGCACCAGGGGAGGTTTAGATTGGATATGAGGAAAGATTTCTTTATGGAGAGAGTGGTCAAACATTGGAACAGGCTCCCCAGGGATGTGGTAGAGTCGCCATCACTGGAGGTGTTAAAAAAATGTGTAGTCGTGGCACTTCAGGATATGATTTAGTGATTATGGTGGTGTTGGGTTGATGGTTGGACTTGATGATCTTAGAGGTCTTTTCCAACCTTAATGATTCTATGATTTTATATTTCCAGTATCTGAGGTATTTAGGAGAGAAAACTTGTCATTAATAGTACAGAAATTACAAGAAACTTTTTTCTTGTGCTTTGTTTCTGATGAAATAGGCATTTAATTCAAACAGCAAGTGGAAAAGTTCTGTAAATAATAAGAGTATATAACAGTAGCGCAAAGCTAGTAAGAAAAAAAATTCCAAAATATGATCCACATAAAAGCAGAAAGTTGTGTTGATAGTGAGGTATTTTAAATAAGCAATACAGACCAACTGTTACGCTTTCTAGAATATTACAGAAATGCATGACTCCAGGGACACTGTAAACTATATAATTAACCCAGCATAAACCTGATAAAATAATTAGAAAAAAAAATCAGATGTTATGCAATTCTAAGAAACATGTCTATGGTCTAACATGATTTGCATCCTGCTGGAGTTCAGTCTTTCCTTCTAACTAGGATCACAGAGAAAATCAAGTCTGAATTTTCCATATGCTGAAACAGGTTTTTATCCATCACTGCTATGTTTCTGGTTTTGAATAAAGCATTTTCTGTGTTTTGTTGTAAATGCCAGGCTTCAAGAATTGATTGTTCTTTTGTTGCTTTTTATTGCCTTGATACTGCAGGGCTTTCTATCTCTGAATCTATTTTAAGTGCTAACATAATATTGAAGCTTTGGGTTTTTTTGAGAAGATTTCTTTATAAAAATAGGAGAGATTTGAGGGCATAGCAGTTGAATGCACCTGAGTATTTCTACAAAGATTTTGCCTGAGTGAGAGATTAAGGGTATTATATTCTGAGAGTGCTTTTTTTTCCCCCTCACCACCACCCACCTGTGTCTTCCCAAAAAACTAAAACTCAAAGAAAATATAAAAAAGTGGGTATACATAAATACTTTAAAATATTCATGTAAATATTTGCAGCATTCCTCCAGATAAATAGTTATTTCTGTCACTTCAAAGAAGTAACTTTTAAAAGTACTGATTTTACAGTAAAGGATTAAAACTTTTGTGTTTTAAAATACATTTATATATTATTAGACAAATATAAATTAAATATTCAATAATTTATGTGATAAAAATTCTTGGGCGATCACCACTCGTCGAGAGAGCCTCTAGTGCTGAAGGGTGGACTGCATGCTGCCCGCATGCCTTCCCTGCTTGCCCTATTCTTTCATTCCAGTTCAACAACTTGCTTTCGGTTGTAATTTCCCCTAGGTGTTTTCATGATACTTTTGAAAGAAAGAAGTGTATAGCCAAGTCTCACAGCTTGGCTGAATGGTGGTAATTTATGAAAACACAATGATTTAGATGCCTTTGATTATGTGTACAAAGCTCATGGTTCCAGAAGGAGCTGTCCTGCACTTCCTTGAGTGTTCATTTGATCTAACTTGGTCAAAGATTTATGGTCAATGAAAAAAAAAAAAAAGCATTCCTTTCTCCATGGTGACCTTAAGTTGTGGGGACTGCTGGGTGCCTTAAGGTGGGAGTTGTAATAGCTTTCACAGTGAAAGGCCTAAAGGTGTTCTAAAAGTGAGCTGGAAATGTTACATTCTCTTTAGAGTTGAAGTGCTTGTAAGAAAGATCCTGTGGGAGGCCCATGCCTGCAATCTTCCACTTGAAGCTGCATGAGTTCCCCCTGCTAAGGGACAGAGCCCCTTAGGCTACATAAAAACCTTCTGGGTTAGGTGCATACCAACAGGTTCTCACAAGTAGGGATGCTGTGCTGTATTAAGAAAAAAACTTCACATTTTTGGTTGTACCAAATTTACGTTGGTAGAAATGCAAAAAAGGGTCACTAGAGTGCTCTCTTGGCAACTTGATAGTTGTGAGGCAATCCCAGTGTGATTTGTTAAAGCTGTGCCAGGGAGAAGTACAGAAGTTTCACTGGACCAAGGTAACTGAGAGTTGCTAAGGGAGCCACAATAGTACTACGCAGCCTGTGACGCCCCAAACCTCACTGTTCACCCTGGCTGCCATCAGGAGGACGAAGTGGTGAGTGAGGGTGCTGGGGTCATCCTCTGCACTTCTGGGTTCAGTGACAGGGCAGGAGGGCAGCAGTGCCCTCAGGGGATCTGCTCTTTCTTCAAACCAGCTCTGCTTCCCATCCCTGTGGGCAGGACAACTTGTACATTTAACATAAAGACCCTAAGTGGGATGGAAACTGTGTAAACAGCATTTAGGAGAGATATTGTGAGCACCCTCCTTCTCTAAATGCATACACTTTCCTCCTTGTTGGTACTTCAAAATGGGAAAAAAGGTTTAGTAGAAAATGTGAGGCCATGAGTATGTGTTAGTTACACCACATGTGCAACTATCCTATCCAGGCCTTTCTCTGGGTATAGGCAGAGAAATCCCTACACCTTTGATCTCCTGTCACACAAGCAAAATGCATTTGGTTTTTGTGCGTTGTTTATTTCCATTTTAGATTTTTTTTAGGTATTAATCAAGATATGTATCTATAATTTTTTATAAGAGATTTGTCTGAATTTTGCTGAAATGTTGTGCACTTTATATAAGGTTGGTAACTCATCCTTATCTGGATTCATTAGCTAAAAATAATGTTTTAAGATCTGATAAAATATATCAGATAATATATACAGAACTTACAGGGAAACTTGAGCTTGGCAGCCATTTTTAATGTTGCCTCATTTTACTTCTTTCAGGGCACTCTGAAACTAAGAATGAATGAGGAAATGATATTCTGTGACTAAGTTCTCAAATTTCAAGTGCATATATAATTATATAAATCTGGTAAACTTACACTATATAAGAAAGCAATTATTTTTGTTTAATATCACACTCTGCTTATGTACTAGTGAGCACTTGCTGAAGCGATTGATTAATATGATTGCTCAACCCTTATCTCAACTTTAAATATGTAATAAATTCAGATTTAAATTCCTATTAGTACATTAATGCTTTTAACAAAAGGTTCAGGAACTTAGTTAGAATATATTAAGCAAGCAACAACAATTATTAACTAACTGTCAGTACATACCCCTAAAGTGTGCATTTGTCCCTGCTGAAAAGACTTTGTCTCCATCTTCTTTGTAATACCAGTAGCAGTAGGCTGCTACTAGATTGCCCCTTAGCCCAAGCCCACCTTTCTCAGTAAGACGTGCTGAATCCATCTGGCAATCCCAATAGTCCTCTGAAGGACGCCCGCTAATTTCTCAATATTCATTTTGAACTGCTGTTGACCCAAATCAGTATTCCGGATACAGATTCACCAGTACCTAGTAGAAGGTAGTAATATTTTTCCTAGCTCTGCTGGTGATGTAATGTAGCCCAGGATTCACCCTGTTCTACTTGTGACAGGAGCACAACTGGCTCATATTCACTGTAATCTCCAGGTCCCTTTTATCAGGGCTGTTACTCAGCCAGTCAGTTCCCAGGCACTGGGTTATTTTGTGCCAGATGTAGCCTTTTGTACTTCTCACTGTTGAGCTTCATCACATTAGTTCATTCCTCAAGTTTACCAAGGCCCCTGTGAACTGACAGTCTGATGTTTTTTATCAGTCGTTCCCCATAATTTAATGTTGTCTGAGGGTACACTGCTGTCATCCAGGTCATTGATGAAGATATTGAACAAGGCGGCCCCAGTACCATCCCCTGGGGTACTCTGCTCATTGCCAACTGAACATCAAGGTTTTGGTTATGACCACTGAGCCCAGGGGTCCAGCCATATTCCAGTGCAACTGGTTCTGTACTGCTTCATATTCCAAAGGAGAATGCATCAGGACATGAAGCCTTACTAAATGCAAAGTATGTCGTATGCACTATACATTCCTCATCCACTTGCTAGTCAGTAACCACTGCTCTTTCCATGTCCACAGAGGCAGACACAAGTATTTCTTGCCACTCCTGTCTGTAAGGTCATGTGGTAGCTGTATCACTAAACTAATCCAAGTTAAAACTCTGCAGAAAAGTAGGTGTGTTTTAGGCTAGATCAGTTAATTACTCTCCGTACTTTCCCATACAGTATTTCAGTTGTGTTTCCAAAACTGAAAGACCGGTGGAAGGTCAAGGCTGTGTCCCAGTATTTCATGACTAGAAGAATGAAAACTACCACAAATTACTACTTACTCAGAAGAATCATTGATGGAATGATCCACTTGCCCAGTTGGCTACTGTTTTGACCTATCTTTTCATGTGGCTTTCTTGCACATTGCAGATGGATGGTAATGAGCTCCATATATCCTTTGCACTCATGCAAGAACACAGACAATCTCCTGAGTAAAAGTAATTAAAATTACTGATTACACTATAAATTATTTTGGAATACTAGAGTTTTATAACTGTAATTTATCACCATAAAATGCCTGACTATTTGCCAGATCTTGCTGAGCTGGGATCCCTGTCCAAACTACAGCAGGAGTCACATTCCCTTTCCTAAAGGAGCTTATTGTTAAAAGGAGAGATCAAAGAAAGAGAAACCACAAAAGTGGAGGTGTATTATTTAGAAGGTAATAGGAAAAAGTCTTATGCCACAGTCTTATGTCTGAGAGAAGTGACATATCCTTTGTCTTGGAATATATGTAGCTTCACAGATGACATTTTGGCTTCTATTGACACACATACACACATGCACAAAGGAAAAAAAAGGTGTGGAGGGGAAAGGTTTAAAATAGTTAAGTGTACTTCTGAGTGTTCTGGCTTCCTGCCAAGCCCGTAAAAGAAGGTTGTGATATTTTCTTTACGTCCATAAAAATATATTTTAAATTTACAAATTTTCTCAGTCTAATGTATAATTTGTATTGTTTTGGAGTGTTAAATATTAAAACCAATTACAATTAACATGGAGGGAATGAAAAAACAAGAGAATTGAAATACTATTATGCCTTCTGCAAAGGCAAAATTTTAAAGGAAACAGTATTTCACTACCTTCTCCAAACACACGTCTTCCTTTCTGGAGATTTTTAAATGAGTGGTCAGGTGGTCAGCTTGACACATTTCACATGCATTTTATAATGTATCTTCAACAGCTTTTATATACATAATAGATTTTTTGGAGATCTGTTTTAGCTCATATTAATTGCTTTCTATTTTACCACATTATATAGTTAGTGGCTTTATGATGTATACTTAAATGTTTATTAATTGTGAAATAGCTTTGTTTGTCTGACCTTGTATCATTTGCATAAGGTCCCTGCAGGTCTGCTCAAAATCTTTACAACATGGGTTGGAGAGCCTTGAGTTGGTCTTCAAAACTGACATAAATTTGTCTAGGTGCTGAGTGAGCAATGAGTTGTAGTGGGGAAAGGACTGCTGAAAATTTATTGTCCTTGGCCTGTATTCAAATGACGGCTCTCCTTACTGACCATACATTTTTCAACGACATAAGTGCTCTCCCATTTTTCAAAGTTCCAAGTCCTGTGAACCTTAAACCAGACTCAGACATCTAAGTGCTTTGAGAGCTTTTGAAAATTTGAATTTAAGGTCCTCTGCTTTATCCACATACTATACAAATATTAATATCAGATTTACAGATTTCGGTACTCTAACTTACAACCTTCACCTGAAAGGTAAGTGTTATAAATGGATCCTTCATTGATCAAATGAATGCTTAGACTTTGTAGCAAATAAGCTGTAGAGAAGTTTTTTAACTATATAGTAGGTTGAGGAAATCCTGTTTTGTACAGGAAGAGCACAAAACTGTTCATTGAGTGTGTATATGCTCTGTATGCGTGTGTGAGAGAGACTCATTAAAGCCATATCACGTTTCCTCTATTACAGAAGAACTTTAAATCACAGTGTGACAGAGCTACCCAATCTGAGGACCTGTTAATATTACATTATTTAGGCAAAATAGAACAGTTCAAAAATAAGAGAACCTTACTCCCAAGGGTTAATCTGATGATCTACTGGGATATAGGAAATATGACTTACTAAAAAAAATTCAAAATACAATTTTAAAAATTATTTCTGTAAGTATAGGCGAGTGCTATAACTGTCTAGATAACAATTTTTTTTTTCCTTTGGAAATTTTATTTGGCACCTGAAAAATGTTTCTGATCAAAACTACCCTTTTGGTCAGGAAAATTGTTAAGTTTTGTGAACCAGAAACTGCAGGGGTTTTACTGTAATGTCTAATCAAAATTTCCTAGTTTCCAACATCCAGTATGTTTTAAAGTTGGGGTTTTTTCCTTATTTTATTTATTTTTAACTACAACAAATCTTTATAAGGCAAATTTAAACTTTATACTATTAATCAACTAAAAATTGAATTGTCAATGTAGATTTATTAACTAGAATAAATATAAACTGTTTTGTGTAATTATTTTTTTCAGTTCATCTTTTGCTTATTGCACCATTCATTTTTAGCTCTTGTGCACTAACAAACCTATTTAGAGTTCTAATCTTAACCTGTCATAAGTAATTTAAATTAAAATGTTTATTTAATTAAAAAAATGAATCTTTTGGTGTTAGATCCAGCTGAGCTATTGACATATATAACCCACATGCTGTTAAGAAGAATTTCCTTTGCTATAAATAGAACTTAATCAATTACCAAGTTACATATGTCTGTGGCTCAGCGTAGGGGCAGGTCATCCCTAACATAGAGGTCTTTTTATTTTATGGGATATTTGGACGTAAAACTATAGAATGAGATCTATGGAACAGAGCAGAAACTGAAGACCTGTTTGAAACTATGATGAGACCATACTTTTAGCTGTCTTGCAGTGGAAAAAAAATAACATCATAGAACAAGTTAGTCTTACCACTAATTGTTTGGTCTTTTTCTCCCATTTAATCACTTAGTTTCTAATTTGTCTACCCTAGATATATTTGCGTTCAGTCTGTGCAATCAGCATGATTACAGTACTATTACATAGATCAGGAGTAACTGTAGATGCATTACCTTAGTTTTTTCTCCTCAATATTATTTATAATTTTCCTACCCATCATTGGAGTGAGGGAGGCTGTTATTACTGATGACACATTTATACTTTTGAACTTAGTATCTAAATAAAAGATGGATAAGAAGCTGGAACATCAACTACTTACAGATTGAGATAAATGGTCCAGTATAAAATATCACACAGAATATAATACACATTTGAGTTTTAAGACAAAAACAGTAGACATACTGGAACATCTGCGTATGTGAAAAAGTACTATTTTTTTCAATAATGTAAACTTAAATCCCACTTATATGAACACCTGTTCTGGCTGTTGTTTCCAGTTTAATGAGTTTAGGGAGGTTTGTATCTCTGAACTGAGAGTAGCTCTATCATTCTGACATTTAATTTTGTTTGTCTTTTATAAATGTCTTATAAAAAAAGGGAATCATTTAGCATCTGTTATGTTATCTACTAACATCTGTCTCTGTTAGCCATTGTTAAATATATATACAATACATTAAAATTAATTTGATTTTTTTCTCTTAAATCACAAATTGATTTAATTATTGATGCAAAGTTCTTACCATAACAATTACTCGTTGAAGATTTAATGAGTTCTCACATTTACACTGGATTTACCAAGGGAATCTGTCTTTTTCTTCCACAAACATGAGGGAATATCTAATAGCTTGTTCTTTGCTTTGCTTGTGACTATTGAAAACCCTTCTTTATTGCTTCACAATGTTTCCATATAGCCATCCCAGTAAGTGAAAAATACAATAGGTATTATATATAAGTATATGTATACTATATATATATAAAAATATGAAAAATACAATTGATTCATTATTAAAAAGACAGAAAATGTTGGGGGGAGCCTTTTTAAGAAATTATGAAAAAATGTTAGGATAATGGCGAAAAATGAGTATAAATGCTATCCCAGTGCAACATAAAATAATATAAAGCTGCACAAGTACATTCTGTCTAAGTAACTTCATGATTAAATAGTTACACACATGCATGAGCATGCTGAATTCGTGAGTACAATAGGTGCATTGTGAATTGTCAAAGCTGGAGTCAATGAAGTTCTTGGGAATGAGATTACACTCCTTATACTTAGTTAACTGAACATAAAGATACTTGAACATTTTTTTATCCACTTGTCACTGGGAGAATGTTGTGTGGAAATATATCATCACTAGTGGTGAAAGAGCATCTAAATAAGTGTTCAGATCCACAGCAATCCAAACTATCCAACTTCGTGTCAAAAAGACTTAGAGAAAAAAATGAGGGAAAATTATTTATAGTACATTAATCCAATCCTAGTTTTACATTAGTCCAATGTTTTGAAAATTAATGTATTATTACTATATGAAATATACAATAAGATCATATATCAGTTCATTGTCAAAAATTATCCATTCCTAAATGGAATAAAAACAAACTGCATTGTTGAAGAATATTAAGTTGTTAGTCCAAGGAAATCCATGTGAAATATTCCCAGCAAGTACATAGTCAAGTGATATTTTTGATTTTTTTTTAATAGTCTGGGAAATTTTGTTTGATTTTCTTTCTATGAGTAGTTATTATGTTTACTTTATTACATATTGTGGTGGCTTAACTCCGGCTAGACACCAGGCGCCCAACAAAGCTGCTCTATCACTCCTCCTCCTCAGCTGCACAGGGAAGAGAATAAATAAAGTCTGTCTCATGGGTTGAGATAAGGGCAAGGAGAGATCACTCACCATTTACTGTCATGGGGAAAACAGACTCAGCTCGAGGACATTAAATTAATTTATTACCAATCAAATCAGAGCAAGGTAATGAGAAATAAAACCAAAATCTTAAAACCTCTTCCCCCCAACCCTCCCTACTTCCCAGGCTCAACTTCAGTCCCGATTTTCTCTACCTCCTTCCCCCAAGCAGCACAGGGGAACAGGGAATGGGGGTTGTGGTCAGTTCATCACACATTGTCTCTGCCGCTCCTTCCTCCTCAAGGGGAGGCCTCCTCACACTCTTCCCTGCTCCAGTGTGGGGTCCCTCCCATGGGAGACAGTCCTCCACGAACTTCTCCAGCATGAGTCCTTCCCACGCACTGCAGTTCTTCACAAACTGCTCCAATGTGGGCCCTTTCTGTGGGGTGCCGTCCTTCAGGAACAGACTGCTCCAGTGTGGATCCCCCATGGGGTCACAAGTCCTGCCAGCAAACCTGCTCCAGCCTGGACTCCTCTCTCCACAGGTCCACAGGTCCTGCCAGGAGCCTGATCTAGCACGGGTGTCCCATGGGGTCACAGCCTCCTTCAGATGCATCCACCTACTTCGGCGTTGGGTCCTCCATGGGCCGCAGGTGGAGATCTGCTCCACCGTGGAGCTCCATGGGCTGCAGGGGCACAGCCGGCCTCACCCTGGTCTTCACCATTAGCTGCAGGGGAATCTCTGCTCCAGTGCCTGGAGCACCTCTTGCCCCTCCTTCTGCCTCGACCTGGGTGTCTGCAGAGTTGTTTCTCTCATATATTCTCACTCCTCTCTTATGACTGCTGCTGGTGGTGTTGCAGCTTTTTCCCCCCCTTCCTAACTCTGCTCTCCCCGCGGTGCTGGGCTCGGCCTTGGCCAGCGGTGGGTCTGTCTTGGAGCCGGCTGGCACTGGCCCTGTTGGACACAGGAGAAGCTTCTAGCAGCTTCTCACAGAAACCACCCCTGCAGCAAACACACACATACGCCCTGCTACCAAAAACTTGCCATGCAAACCCGATGCACATATTTAACATATTAACTATTTTGTATGTCATTATTCTATCAACAGATGTTGTTGCTTAGGAAAGTTAATGACCTTCACAGTAATTTTTTAAAAAGAGATGCTCAAACTTTATACATTCAATATTTTAGTTCAGATAAATCTGTTCTTTTTAATGAAATGTTTGTTATACAAATATATTTGTTCAATAGTTTATGCAAGTGTTTTGTACTAGTAGGTGTTTGGCATAGTATTTGATAGGTCTGTTTTTTTAAAATGCATTTGTTAAATTCTACTGCTCTGTGCCTGTTTCAGCACTCCTGACAATCTAGCTTCTCTTGGTGTTTCTGAATATATAATTAAAGGTTTACATTTGACAACCTGGCTTGAGAATTGTGGCCTATTAGATGTGTTTTAAAAATTTTCATTTCTAATTTGCTATGTACCTTATGCAGTTGTTTAATTCAGGCATTTAACATGTCTTTGTTTTGAGGGAACTCTGTCTCTGAAAAGACCTGACTGGAAAAAATACCAATTTTTGCTGTCTTTATATTTTTAATGTATTTTGATCCTTTCATCTGATATCCCTGGTCTCTCAAAAATTCTTCCCTCCTGATGAGCTGATGTGCTGTCTTCAAAGCTTACCTTAAAAGTTCTTTGTCTCTTTCTCATCTTTTGTCTTCTTGCTTCTCTATATCTCCTTATTGCCTTGTAGTTGCATTCTGCTATAAATAAGTAATGTGTCCATGTAGCTGTATTACTCCAGGAAAACATCTAGTTAAGGACAAAGTATATACTTATCTGAGTGCCTTGCTTCTAAGGTCACTAATGGTCATCGGCTATTCCCGTGTTTATTGTTGCCTTGTCATATAATGGATGGCCATTACACACTCAGAAGGAAAACCACACATATTAGAGTCTTTGGGAATCTGTGCTACTTATTTGTCAACCCCAGGAATGTTACAGATGAGCTTAAACTTAGCAGAAGAGTTCTACCTAGATTATATTACTGTAGATTCTGGATCACATGTAATATGCTGTTTATTTAAGTGTTTGAGTTTCCAGTGTAAGTGTTTCCAGTAATTTAGAGCCATTTTTTTTCCTCATACAGGATTATAACAGATGCTTATTTGAAAAGTATACAACAGTTCAATGCTTTTGTTCAGATAGGAGAAATATCAGTGTTTCATTACAAATAATCAAGAGAAAATTAAGATCTTCTCACTACTTCTGAATCAGCTTTCTTGTTGGAGCATCTCAGAGCGTTTAACATGAATGTGATAGAAGCACAGCCAGGGACAGAGACTGCCTGTTCCCCTTTGACTCTCTCAGCTGTCCATTTACAGATGTTGTCTGATGGGTGGGCTAGTGAGCACAGTGACAACCTCTCTTTCCTAGGATCCCTGATGCTGCTTCCCTAGAAACAACATCAAAATAACCAGAAATGCTCTATGTGTTATGGGAAAAGATAAGACTGCTCTTTTGAGCAGGACATTTAATGTACTTCTGAGATTTTATTTCTTGTGGATGGTGGTGATTCTTTTGTTCACACAGGATTGAGGTAACCAGTGTGTACTGACCAGGCTCACATTTATACATCTCTTAATTTGTGAACACAGGTCTTGAGTGGAAATACTAAGCAGTAAAGAGTTTCTTTCTTACAAAATACATAAATACTTGTATATAGAAACCTTTCTTTTTCAATAAGATGCACTCTGTTCTCCTGGGAGACTGTTTTGAGAAATGTAATTTAGACTTCTATTTGATTAATTGGCTATCTGCAGAAATTTCTAAGTGCTGCAATGAGTTATATATCCAAACAACTACATTGGGTATACCTAAAATTCAGTTGGGTATAGCTTAGGATGACTTATTTCATCACTAATATTTTGACTCAGCAATCAGTAAATTTGGGATTTTTTTTTCCAGGTATGACTATCAGTTGTACAATGCAACCACTCATTCAGTGCTTCTCATAAAAATAAGCAACATGTAAATAAACTTATGATTCTTTGTGCACTTAATCTTGTTGTGACTTTTGTTAATTGATTCTAAGGGTTCTTTTAGTTGTTACACAGCATGATATTACCTATTAAAATATTGATCTAATGAATTTATTTCTCTGTTGTTCTGAGTTGAGTTTACAAGGCAGCTAGCTTGCCCGAATCTTCTTTAGTGCAGGAAAATTGCAGCAAAATACTCAAACGTAAAAATCAAACAACTGCTCAACTGCCAAGAATTCACCCAACAATCTTGCTGGCTAGCACAAAGGAGTGAATGTAAAAAAAAAAAAGTAGAAAAAAGGAAAGAGGTGAATTGTTGATAAAAAGTATATAGATGAAGAAAATGGAGACCAAGTCAGGTTTTCAAAGAAATAGCATTGTTTTGTGGAAAAGCAAAATTTGATCATTTATCATAAGCAACTATCTGTTCCTATGTTAAAAAGGTGCCACTTTATAAAGCCCAGATAACGAAATAGCTACAGAACAAAATTTCCTTAAGAAGTGGCCTTCTGGCATTAAAAATAGAGGAGGAAGATGTGGGCAGAAGAAGAGGCATTTTCTAGGATTTTTAATTTTTATTTTCTCTGAAGAGAGGTACTGATGTGTACTCAGGGTTATCGCAATACTTGGTGTAATAACCAGCTGTGGTTTCATCTGTAAGTTTTAAATGCTATGGTGTTTGTTTTAGTCCCCTTACATGTTAAATTTATGTTTATTTATGCATGTTTTGCTTGGATAGAGACTTCTTCAATCTGTGAATGTTCTTTCTTTCCTTTTAAGGTTTAGATTCTTGATTCAGTGTTTTTAGCTACAGAAAAAACAGTCTTCCTGAAATAAGACTCAGAACAGCCTGCGTTAATACCAAAATCAACAGGCAGGACAATACGATATTATCTTTGCTTCAGATTTTGAATTTTATAAAAGTCAAAGGTTTGCTGAGAATTCAGACCTTTGTGTTTGGAAATTTTGAACCTGAATCATTCCCTCATACTTCTCTCAGTTTACACTTATTCCGTGCTAGAATCCTAATACTCCTAATGCAAAATTAGGCCAGAGTTTCTGAAAGTTGAGTTGCTATGACAACTAGTCATTTTCAAATAACCTTGGAGAACATGAACTGCTGTAAAATGTATATAAACTCATCAAAAACATAATTTATGCAACATATTTGACTCTTATAATTCTTTTATTTATTAGTAATCACTTATATAATATTTAAGCTGCTCTTTTAAGTCACAGATTTCATTTTTATTTTTCCCTTTAAGCATGGAACCAGACAGGATTGTTTGCACATGAGAGGAAAAGATGCTAAAGGAGTCACACAAATTTTTGCAAGATCTGCACCTTTGCTCCAGGATCTTCTCTGTAAAAGCAGTCTTTCTACCCTCAAAACATGTGGCAGGCTGTTAAATAATAATGTAGACAGACAAATGTTATGTGCGATATTTGCCATATGCATGTTCTGAATTTTCACAGAATGAAATTTGGGGTTGCATGGCAAGGTTTTGGTAGTGGTGAGGGTTGCAGGGGTGGCTTCTGTGTGAAGTTGCTAGAAGTTTCCCCTGTGTTGGATAGAGCCAGTGCCAGCCGGCTCCAAGATGGACCCACCGCTGTCCAAGGCTGAGCCCATCAGCAGCAGTGGTAGCTCCTCTGGCATAACATATTTAAGAAGGGGAAAAAAAATGGCAGGCAGCATTTGCAGCTGGAAAGAAAAGTGAGATTATGTGAAAATAACTCAAGAATATGTGAAAATAATTCTGCAGACAACAGTGTCAGTGCAGAAGGAGGGGGAGGACGTGCTCCAGGTGCCGGAGCAGAGATTCACCTGCGGCCCATGGAGGACCTCATGCCATAGCAGGTGGATGCATCTGAAGGAGGCTGAGACCCCGTGGGAAGCCCATGCTGGATCAGGCTGCTGGCAGGACCTGTGGACCCGTGGAGAGAGGAGCCCAGGCTGGAGCAGGTTTGCTGGCAGGGCTTGTGACCCTGTGGGAGATGCATGCTGGAACAGTTTGTTCCTGAAGGACTGCTCTCTGTGGAAGGGACCCAGGCTGGAGCAGTTCATGCAGAACTGCAGCCTGTGGGAAAGACTCAAGTTGGAGAAGTTCATAGAAGACTGTCTCCCATGGGAGGGACCACAGGCTGGAGTAGGGGAAGAGTGTGAGTCCTTCCCTTGAGGAGGAAGGAGCGGTAGAGACAATGTCTGATGAACTGACCGCAACTCCATTCCCTGTCCCCCTGTGCTGCTTGGGGAGAGGAGGTAGAGAAATCTATAGATCTATAGATTAGTAAGAGAGTGAAATTGAGCCTGGGAAGAAGGGAGGGTTGGGAGGAAGAGGTTTTAAGATGTAGTTTTTATTTCTCATTATCCTGCTCTGATTTTGATTGGCAATAAATTAAACTATTTCTCTGAGTCTGTTTTGCCTGTGATGATAACTACTGAATGATCTCTCCCTGTCCTTATCTTGACCCATAAGATTCTTGTTATATTTTTCTCTCCCCTGTCCAGCTAAGGAGGAGGAGTGATAGAGCAGCTTTGGAGGGCACCTGGCACCCAGCCAAGGTCAACTCACCACAGGAAAATAATTTCTAATGGGAAATAAATGAAGAACCGAACTCAAAAGTCACTTATGTTTCAAATTATTTGGTGTTAAACACTAAGCAAGGCTAAGTGCCAATGTTAAGTATTTGAGTAAGGTTCACATAGCTCATTCTTGAAAATAATATTTCCTGAAAGTATCCAAAAATAGTCATATATGCTTAATACTGAAAGGTCATACTGAGAAGGAAGAACAGTTATATATAAAAAATGTGTTATGTATTTGTGATGTTCCACACAGAGGACTGAATTTACTTTAAGCACTGGGATTAAAGGTATCCGTTTGATTGCAGTGAATTCTTAGGCACCCTGGGACAATCAAAATAAAACTTAACAATATTATATTTTTTTCTGAAAGTAAATTCAGTTAAAAAAAATCTTCCTTTTATTTTTCTTCAGTTTTCTTAGGAGCCATGAATATGAATTATGTATGATTTTAATTTACTACACAAGACAATAGCCATCAAATCAAACTTAGAAAAGTCCATATTTGCATACATTTTCTTAAAAATCAATCTCCTTAATGAGAAAACAGCCTTTCTCAGGGTGCATTTTGATTTCGGTTTTCACAGTTGTGTAGAAATGTGTCAATTCTTCTTCCTGCAAAATTTATTGAAATACCTGAATTACAGAGCTATTAAAGAGAACACCCCAGATAATTTGTGTTTGTTTTGCACCATTTGTAGATATATACATAATCTAGCATGAACTAGACATTGGGGCCCAAAGTTCAATGATTCAAAGTTCAATGATCCAAGAATCTGAAAGCTGTTCAGAGAAAGTATTGACCCATTAAAGTAAATGATAAAATCAGTTACAGACAAATACAGAGCAAAATCAATTCTCCCCATGACAGAGTGGGAAAACAAAAAAGGCTGCTTAACTTCAGAAACTCAGTCAGCAAAGTTGTTTTCTTTCAGATTTGAAAAAGGACATCTTCACTTAAATTGAAAATGCTATACACAGTTTTCCCCTATTTTGGGAAAAAAAACTTTGTGTGCTGTTAGAGTGATAGTTGAATATGTAATATTGAAGTTTCTGAGGAAGTACAGGAACACATGCTTCACGTAATAGACATGATGTTCAAGACAAAGAACTAGGAAAGATCTCCTACAGTAACCAAACATTTATTATAAAAAAGAATTTAACACTACTCCCACATTTAGATTAATGAGACAGCAATAAACATACAATAAGCAGGTGTTTAGAAAGCATTTATTACCTCTGCAATCTTATAATCCTATTGCAATTTTCAGTATTAATACCCTTAAGCATATTTGTGTTAACAAATTTTAAATTATCCCTCACTTTCACATGTGATAACTTAAACTTGGAAAATGAGTATGTTCAAATTAATAAATAAGATTGACTTCATGCATTTTAACTGCAGTAATGGAATTCATTAATAATTGTCTTCTGCATGAACAAGATAGCAAATTATTATGCTAGCATAACTTCAACCTCTAGTTGTTAGACATTTGTAAATAATTTGCAAAGAAAAAATTTGCAAAGTGTAATATAAGTTTGCCTGACTTATTAATACAAATTAGTATTTCATCTCTTTAAATGAATTCTATTCTTAAGCAATCTTGGTGGCAAAGTAAAGAAGAAAGAGCTAGTATTTACCTGTAATATGTAGTTTTACTACAACTTCTACTTATTTAGAATTATTTGGAGTGTGTTGTTAAGTAATATTACCACCTTGTTTGTATTAGTGTCTGCTATTTATCAGAGGCACATCTCTGACATAAAATTACTCTTTCTGTGTTCTTTCTGTGAAATTAAACATCAGTTAACCTGTGTTCAGTGTATTCAAAAATTCTCTCTTCTTTCTATCCAGGGAAAAAGACACTGAAGTTACCAAAATAATTTGTTTGTCCTTAGACTCAGTAGGCTTTTGCTGAAAAGTAAAATAAATCGCTTGAGCAGTATTGCATTTCCATATATGATGTGCAGCAATGCAAGGAATTGCTGCCTTGAAAAAACTATACCATTTGCTGTAGGAGAACTGAGAAAAAACTCAGCTTGGGCTTCTCTTCACAACTTCTGCGTTAGCCATGAACAGAATAGAACAGATTCATAGAATCTTTGGGTTGAAAGGGACCCTTTAAGGTAACCTAGTCCAACCCCCGTGCAATAAGCAGGGACATCTTCAACTATGTC
>NW_010528180.1:0-27409 GCF_000687285.1 Phaethon lepturus
TTTATTATTATAAAATATAAGTTATAATTAAATAAGGGGAAACATTTTGACATTTTAAAAGCAAATCAGTTTAAAATTTTGTGAGTTAAATTTTGCTAGTTCCAATTGGAAATATGTCACAATTTTTATTTTGCAGTCTATTTTCAATTGTTTAGTTTTTTATTCTGATTAAAATACAGTTCTGACCTGTTCCAGTGGCGTTTTTCTACTGCCATTACTGCTCATGATCTTGATCAATGAAGCAATTTGGTTCTGGTGGCAGTGGTGTCACAGACAAGTCAAATGCAGCATAGCAATTAGTGCAGCTGCTGCTATCTAGATAGAAAGAGATCATTTGATCATCCTTGTAGAGTGCTAAAAGATTTCCCATCTTACATTAATTTCCACTCAACTGCATGGTGGGCAAAGAATAAGGTTAGACAGCTTCTTCCTAATGTCCTTAGGGGTTATGAAAGCAATGCAGCTCCAGTTCTTAAAAGTAGAAATTATCTGGCAGACAAACATGTAACACTGTAATCTGGAGACAAAATCTCTATGACAACTGATGGGACTTCCTTCCCTGTCAGATTATCAGTCAGGTATTGTAATTCAACCTGTACTCCAGTGCACATAAAGAGAGGTGGTATACTGTCACTGTTATGTGCATGGTAGTCATACTGCTTGAAAATTCTGAACATCCCTGGGCTATGCGTACTGTTGTGGAGTGCAGTAGGTCTTCCTCCAAGTGATGTAAGTGGCAGAACAAGGAGAACAGATCAAGGAAGTACTTTCACCCTGAGGCTGAAGAATTGATGCCCAGAGTCACTAACAGACTTGTCAATACCGTAGTCTGTCTGTGGCAAAGTCAGAAACTGAGTTCAGAGCCCCATACTCTCACCATTTATCAAGACCATCTAGGAAAAAGAGATTTGGTACTTTTGTATTTTTGACCTAAAAATTAAAAAGGTGGATGGAAATATATAACAAATTTATATAAGAATTAATAATTTCACATTTTAGTGTTCAGATTTCTTTTTGTATGCTGTAACCTGAAATTGCCATCTACATTTCTGCTTCTTGTTGAAGTCAACATATAACCACATCCACTTGTGTGCACTGCAGTATCTGACTTGTTCCCAGCTGACCTCAAATGGGCACGTTTTCCTCTAACTCTAGTGAGAACCAGATTCAGAACAACTGAACATAGTTGTTTTCCCCCACAGAGCAACTTCTAAGAATAGAATCAGGAAACCTAACGTTTTGCCAACATTTTTAAACCATCCCATACCTCAGATAACAATGGACGTGTTGGTAGAACAGACAAGAAAACAGAATCGCAACTATTGCATTTGAAAGGTTTCATCCAAAATTACTAGTAGAGACAAGAACTTAACTCAAAAGAAAAAAAAACACTTAGAGAATGTTAATACCACTTGAATCTCAAGACTTCTTCCTCTCTTGTTTCTTCATTCACAGTCCCACTCTTTTGCAGTAACATTCATTACCCTACTAGCAAAGAACTAAGGCTCTTAAGTTCAGAGTGAAAACTTTTAATTCAAATTTATTCTGTTTTACTGAATCTTGTATTCAATATTTACTCATGTCTTCAACTATATTTGTCATTTACCTCTTCCTGCATCCCAGCATAGTATGTGACATAGTACCTACGAGGTGACACACACCTGTATGCTAACTAATGCTTCTTTGTCACACAAGAAATGCAATGTGTTTCACAGAATCACAGAATAGTAGGGACCTCTGAAGATCACCTGGCCCAACCTGCTGCCAAAGCAGGATCACTTAGGGCAGGTTGCACAGGAACGTGTCCAGTTGGGTTTTGAAGGTCTCCAGAGAAGGACACTCCACAATCTCTCTGGGCAGCCTGTTCCAGTGCTCCGTCACCCTCACAGTAAAGAAGTTTTTCCTCATGTTGAGGTGAAATTTCTTGTACTGCAGTTTATGCCCATTGCTCCTCATCGTATCACTGGGCACTACTGAAAAGAGACTGGCTCCATTTCCCTGACAGCGACCCTTTAGATATTTATAGACATTGATAAAGTCCCCTCCCAGCCTTCTCTTCTCCAGACTAAACAGCCCCAGGTCTCTCAACCTTTCCTCATACAAGAGATGTTCCAGTCCCTTAATCATTCTCATAGCCCTCCGTTGGACTGTCTCCAAAAGTTCCTTGTCTCTCTTGAACTGGAGAGCCCAGAACTGGACACAATACTCCAGATGAGGCCTCACCAGCGCAGAGTAGAGGGGGAGGATAACCTCTCTCAACCTGCTGGTCACACTCTTCTTAATGCACCCCAGGATACCATTGGCCCTCTTGGCCACCAGGGCACATTGCTGTCCTGTGGATAACTTATTGTCTACCAGGACTCCAAGGTCCTTCTCCATGAAGTTGCTTTCCAGCAGGTCAACCCCTAACCTGTACTGGTGCATGGGGTTGTTGTTCCTCAGGTGCAGAACACATTCCAAATAGTAAAGTGTCATTTGTAGTAATACAGTGAAAAGAATCAGAGTATTAAGTACTTCAAATTTTAAAACACACATAAAAAGAATGGCTATAGTGACTCAGGACATCTCACTACCTGTCTCTGGCAGTGGCCAAATGCTTAGGAACACATAGAATAGGGTCAGGCTTCTCCCTTTACATCCTCCACCTTCCCACAGTCTTTGGCTTAGGAAGCTCATAACATTGTTTCCAGCATGTGTTTTTTATTAGTCCTCGGTAATATTTTTTCCATTAATTTTTCTTGAATTCTTTGTAATTGAGTCTCAACAACTTCCTGTGATAGGGAATTTTCTGCTTTAACTATAGAATCACAGAACCACAGAATCATTAAGGGTGGAAAAGACCTTTAAGATCATCAGGTTCAACTGTCAACACAATACCACCATGCCCACTAATCTATGTCCTGAAATGCCACTTCTACATGTTTTTTGAACACTTCCAGTGATGGTGACTCCACCACCTCCCTGGGCAGCCCGTTCCAATGCTTGACAACTCTTTCCATAAAGAAAGATGTTTTTCCTAATATCCAGTCTAAACCTCCCCTGGCACAACTTGAGGCCATTTCCTCTTGTCCTATCTGTAGTTACTTCGGAGAAGAGACCAACACCAACCTCACTACAATCCCCTTTCAGGTAGTCGTAGAGCACGATAAGGTCTCCCCTCAGCCTCCTCTTCTCCAGACTGAACAACACCAGTTCCCCCAGCCGCTCTTCACAAGACATGTACTCTAGATCCTTCACCAGCTTTGTTGCCCTTCTCTGGACATGCTCCTGCAACTCAATGTCCTTCTCGTAGTGAGGGGCCCAAAACTGAACACAGTATTTGAGGTGTGGCCTCACCAGCACTCAGTACAGGGGCACAATCACTTCCCTGCTCCTGCTGGCCACACAATTTCTGATACAGGCCAGGATGCTGTTGGCCTTCTTACCCACCTGGACACACAACTATACGCTGTATGAAACAGTATTCCCTGAAAAATTCATTTGCTTCCCCATAAGTATTGTATTGCAAGACATAATGAATAATTGTTCCCAATTCACATTCCTCATATTGCTCATAATTGTAGGTACCTCTGTCATATACCTGTCCAATTGCTTTCCAAACTGCAGTGTTCTATTTATTTAATTTTTCCTCAGAGAGAAGCCATTCCATACATTAGATTATAACTTTCTTTCTGTGTGTTTTCTACTAAGTAAGAGTTAGGCAAACAAATATTAATTACACTAGATATAAGAAAAATGATGACTGAAGCAGAAAAAAATGTTGCTGTGTATATAGCGCGTGATTTGAAAGTAGCTGAGGGGTAGCTAAAAATAACAGGTCAGCAAAGTAACACACAGATGCGATTTCAAGGAAGGTGAATGAAATGTTCATGAGTTAAACTATTGAATACAACATGTTAACAGTATTTAAGAAGTGATTTGGTCTTGATTTAATGCTGAAGTCAGTAGGAACAGCGGTAGGCCAGTGTTACTGGTGCATATGAATATATCACTCCTAAGGACACTGTTATACTTTGAGCTCCCCTGGATGGCTTGTTCTGGATGTTGAACACAACAAGTAAAATGTAGAATATTCACTGAGCAGGGACGAACCCTGGTTTTTCTGTATTTTGTAGACAGAGAAAAATAACATGTACTTTCACAAAGATCCATGTACAACTAACACAGTGACATGATGTGTGGAAGGAAGACCTGAAAGATAATTCTGCAATAAAAGGTTTAATATAATTCATTGAATTTTAATTAATTTGAGAGCAGGCATCTGAAGTTCGAAAACCTGTTGTGAGCCTGGGCCACATTTAAGTCCTACTATGAGCAATAGTGCAGTATTTATTTTTCCTCTTTTCCTTCCTTAAAACTTGGTTTTGTTCAGATTTTGTATTTATGTCTTCTAAACCTTCAAAATTGCTACAGCTGCAAAAAAAGCTTGCCACCTCTATTCCTGAGCAAGGCAGACAATAAAGATTAACACTGGAGGGGGGACATCTTTAAGCAATGGCTTTAAGAGAGACTGGAAAAGGGCAGATTTGGATATCTGCGAGTAGAGGCAGGAGTGATTTGAACATAGGTGAGAATGTAAAGCAAAAATAAGCTGGGAAAGTTGGAATGCATTATGAGCACAAGTCACCACTGAGGTAAGTCACCACTGCAGCCTTCTTCCCTCCCACGCTCATGTGAGCAGTGTTGCAGAAGGGAATGCTATATATTGAGAAGATGCCTGGGTCACCTTCAAGGTCAGAGGCCTTAAACATGGTAGTGGTCCCACAGTGATCGAAGGACAAATGAGTTATTCCAAAGAAACCTTGTTACATAGATATCAGTATTTAAAAGGAAAATGTTTGTAGGCAATGGAAGGTAACTATCTGAGGGTTGTTAGAAAAATTTCAGTAAGAAGCTGGGACTGACTTAAAGGGGTTGGAGTAATGAGTAATATTTTCTAATATTAAAATATTGCTGTAAAACTGGAAATTTGTCTGGACTAAGAAATATCAAATGCTTCAGACAGTTCCTCACATTTTCTTGCTTTATAACCAATTTCAAACAGGTGGGTTAATGTCTTGTTATTTTTCCAAAGGAAAGCTGAGCCCATAGTCTGTTATATGTTGTAAGAAAAAAAAGCATGCAGAGTTCTAAGAATGAAGCAGAACAAAACCAAAAAGCTTAAAGATCACATGAAAGTCAGTCAAAGAGAGTGTATAATGTACTTACATATACAAGGTCATCATCTGGATTCTTTCAGCCTACAG
This sequence comes from Phaethon lepturus, assembly GCF_000687285.1. NCBI lineage: Eukaryota > Metazoa > Chordata > Aves > Phaethontiformes > Phaethontidae > Phaethon > Phaethon lepturus. The sequence continues at coordinate 5,247 of NW_010528180.1, forward strand.
CTCAATTCCCTTCTAAGATCCTGAGGTGCTTAGAAACACAGAATTTGCCAGTAATCAAATTATTTTTATGCTCTCTTTTGAGAAAGGTCCTAAATCTCCAGCTGACTAAAAATTTGGGGATTTTTTTAACTGACTTTTTAATTTATTTTTTTTTAAATTATAGACATACCTATTTGCACACACATGCTTCACTTTCATTAGACTTTGTTTTTCCCTTGTGTCTCTTCCCCTTTCTCCCCTACCACTAAAGAAGGGGGAATGGGGGACAAAGGAGATAAAAAAGGTATTCCTGCATGTTGCTGAATTGAAGTCAAGACTGTTATAATAATTTTGTATATTTTGCTCAAAAAGTCCTCCTACAAACACAAACGACATTAAAGTTATTTTTTTTCCCCCCAACAATTTAGATTTAATAGAAAAAATGTTGACAAATCCTGACTTTAGTCTGAGTGTCCCACTTTGAGGGGGCCAAAATTGCCACAGACCAGAAGAGGCTGACCCAGAAAAGATAAATTAAGAAGGTGGTGGTAAACAGTAAATGACAGCTGCAGCTGAAAAAGGACATAAAACTGTTTTTATGATGATATGACAGGAAAACCCTAAGTGGATGGATGATGGCTTTCCTGATAAATGACGAATGGTGTAGCTCTGGAAATTACAGATCTGAAATGATTTTATGGAGCTAACTACTAAAGCAGCCTATGCAAAGAAATATTTGCAAAATAGAAGCAAAAACAGTTCTAATCTAAGAGACATATGTCTGGGTTTCCTATGGCAAAACCCAGTACACACCCGTTGGTGCTCTCAGGATGCACAAAGGATGTTACTTGCACTTTCATTATGAATTTGCTCTCAATCAGGCATAGAACTGCTCCAGGACCCATGATCTGACACTTATCCTTGGCGTAGGGAAGTAAGCAGTAGTTCCCAGGATAAGCTCCCCCTCACATGCACCCTGGGCTGGTCCTTAATGTTAATTGTAATTCAGTGAAGTGTCACCACAGGGCATGTAATAACAGGAACTTCTCAAAGGCATCTGCAAACTCTAAAACCCAAACAACAATAAAAAAAGACTAACTGGTTTCAGTGCAATGCATATTTGACTCACTGGACTGTTAAGTTTCTGAAAGTCTTAGAAATTAAACCATAAAAAATACACCTCAGGAAAGAAATCTTGTACTTCTAGAGACACTGAAAATCAGCTGCTTGGCTCAGGATTTCAATTCTGCTTTTGTAATATAAGGAGAGATATTTGTAATTCAAAACACCCCCAAAGGAAAGTGGATGATCCACATTCCTCAAGCAACAAATCCTGTCATAATCTTGCAAACACCATAAAACCCAGTTTACTCAAGCATTTGATGCATTTTTGTCCCCATGTGTTAAGCTGACAAGGCAGGATTTACAAAGTGTTCCTTGTGGGATGGGACTAAAAGAAAAGAAAAATTATAAAATCATGTAGCGCTTTAATTAGGACATTGTGTAGCACTTCGTAATGAGGTCATGGCCTCTTTCACTACTGTCTGGTACTAAGGACTTGCTTCCAGTCCTTTTCCAGTCTCCCTTTAGCTGTGACTGGGGTCACTGGGCAAATGGTGTTCTTACATACTAGATCAGCGTCTCTTCTCCATACCATACCAAAAATTTTGTTAGGAATTTGGTGACTTCATTTATTTCTGAGGAGCCATTCCAAAGAGAAGAGTTTGTTTCTCTCCTTTGATCCTTCCCACTGTAGCTCTGTTATTCCCTTGGGCAGCTCATCACCTTTTTCTGTTTATCTTCTTGCTCTTAGGTGGGCCTTTTATAACCTGCAAGTAGATGCTGGCAAGGGATGTTTTTTCCACTCCTACAAAAGATTTGGGCTAAAAAATAAAATCACATCCCAAATCAGGATAAAAGGCTGAAATGTTGTCAACTTCTGTGACTCAAACAGTTGAATGGGAGAAAACAAAACATTTTGAAAGAACAAAGTTACCCTAGCAATTATAGTAACTTTTCATTGTCTTACCATGCATTCATTTAAATTTCTAAATAAAATGCTTCCAAATGAAAAATATTACTTATTTTAGGAAATGATAAAATGTGATATTTCTGAAGATATTTTTTCAAAATGAAACATTCATTGAAAATTTCATAGAAAAACATTAATGGAAAATTTCAAAGAATTGTTAGCAACCAACAGAAATCTGGGGTTTGGAGTTTTTTGTCGGTAAAAATTCCCTATTAATTGTGTGCAGACATTTCAGAAAAATAACAATTTCTTATGGTCCTTGAGTGATGAAGTCTCTGCACTATAATTCAAATAAAACAACAATACATCAAGGTTCTTTCAAAACCAACAGCCCTTATTTATCATACTCAAAACATTGCATCCCATATATCTCTCTCATTAAAAATAAACTTATGAGCAGTCAGAATTCTAATCAAAGAGCAAGATTTTGTCCATTTTACAGAATATTGATTATTTTACCAGCAAAAATATCTTCTATGGAAAATAATAGCATGTTAACAAAAGAAGATTTTATTTCTAGCAGGGATGCACGAGTAACAGAAGGAACACATAGCATCTTGCTGGGCATGTGGATAATAATAGCCTAAGAATAGAGGACATACCTAAAGGCAACAGAAGGATGATTAATTACTATTGAAGAAAGACCAACAAGTATCTAGGAATAAAAGTTGTGATTTGTCACAAGCTGTGACTGAAAAGCAATAAAAACCTGGAACAAAGACGAATACTGTAAGCAGTTTAGTGGATGTAAGATGTGCATCTTTATCTAGGCCTGTAAAGGCTAGCACAGCTAGAAAAATAAATAAGGTTGTATTACCTTGAGATCCTGGTATAAAATTGATAATTCCTCCTATGACATTAAAGTATTATTATTATATTTATATAATAAAAAATTATTTTTATTTTTATATAATTATGTTATTGTTATAACATTAAAAAACACTTATTTTATTATTTTAATAGCTTTGCTCTGAGGATCTCTAGCAGCTAGTATAATCAGAAAAAAATAAGTGTTGGTTTATAGTAATATCCTGATGTGATGAGAGCTTTCCTGTATACATTACGAAACGCAAAAACTTCCCAAATACCTCCCACTCCAGTCATGTTCTGTCTAGAAAAAGGAGATTCACTTATGCATTGTTTGAAATCTTCCTCAGAAAGGTCAGCTCCCTGAAGAATTGATATTAGCAATTTGTTCAGAAACATAACTAGATGTTTGCATCCTCTTTTTTCTAGTTGTGCAAGTTCTTGGACTAAATTAACCTGAAATAGAAGTGTTTGAGTTATGTCTTTATTCAAGACATTTTCCTTTAGAAAGGACTGGGGGACAATTGCACCTGCTTTGCTCAGCACAGTGATCTAGAAATTTTTGTTTGTGTGTGAAAGGAAGTGCATCCTGGTTTTGCATGAACCATGAATTTCTCTTTTGTCAGTTCAAGATAAAATTGTCATTTTTTAAAGACCTAGTTAGTTAGTCCCCTCTGGCAGCTGCCGTTTTCTGAGTATAGTTGCATTTGCTATCACATCTGACACTTTCTGTAGGGATCCTTGTCAGTATGTGCTGGCTGTGTGATACCTTAATACTAATACACCAGTTGAATGGAGAACTTAATGATTTATAGAACATTACAAAAATATGTGCACAGTCCTTACATCTGGGGTGATATGAAAACTGCTGAATAAGAAGCAGGTGAGTGGAAAAAAAAAGGTTTTATGAATGTGCAAGACTATTAACTCCCTACCAGAGCTGTGTGGTTTGATTAGCATAGGGAGGACTATGCTCAAAGATGAACGCCAAGGAGATTCAGATGTCCCTTGCACCCTTAAATCAAATCTTAAATTTGATTAAGTTTCTGACAATGTTGCTACATCTTAGTCTGGTATTATGGGCTAGATGCAACATGTTTCTGGGTCAACTGCTCCAGCTTTTCCTATGCAGACAGGAGAATCTGAAATCTGTGAACTTTTGTGGCAGAAAGGTATCATTCCAAGTCTCGAGGGCAGGAATGGACTGAACATGATGTTAATTCATTACCATATATCTCCCTCTGTGCCTTGCTCCATCTTCTGTACTTAAATAGCAATAGATGACAGGCTTTTCCAGCTTCCTAGTTCATACTGAGGAGTGCAGTTTGTTCTATGTAGAACTTCCTGGGGTGCTTGATCTTAAAGATGATCAACAGGTATATGCTGGCAGGTATCTTTAGGAAGGGCCCGTGCCTGATAAAGCAATGGAACAATTTAGTTCCTAGAACAAAACATGAAGGACACCTGTACTTCAGGAAATTACTGTATGGTTTGCTATTTGAACTCTTGGATTACAAAAAGCATGCTTTTTAACCTTAGCCTGTAAATGCAAAATTACATGTCTGTTAAAACATTCAAGAGCTAATGTGCTTCTGTCTGTATACTGTATGCAGTTAAAGACATCTTCTGGAAAGTCATGTATGGCATCTGTTTACTGCTTGGTTAGTAAAAGCATATGCAGGAAAGCATTAACGTGTTATTAACTCTTTGTGAGTTTTTTCTTCCATGCTTCTCATCTTAGACCTGTGATTTGTCCCTGTGCCCCAGCAGTCTGTCTTACAGCTGCAGGAGCTCTTTGAATTTGTTAAGCCGCAAGCATAACTACAGTTAAGATGTTCATATTCTTGCTGATCCAAAACGGTCTTCTGAAAGAAGCCTGGCTCTTTTTTTTTTTTTTTTATTCTTCTCCCTGTTTTGTTTTGTGGGGTTTTTTTAAATGTGTTTCATAAAGTGCCAAATAACCAAAACGACCATTTATTTTCACAGCAAATTAGACGCCCATCAGTTTTGGGGGAAGTAATAGACATTGAATTAGTGAGATTGTGTGAATGGTGTTATGGTGTATCTGTGTTATTGGATGAGTATCTGATCCTGTAAAGGCGTACAAGTCTTGCTGACAATATAAAAATGTAGTGGTGGTTAGGTGTCCTCCAGAGATACTAATCAGACTTTCAAGAATTGCAGAATTAGATTTTCAAGATAAAGCAATTCCACAGAACTTGTGGAATTTTAGACATTGAGGTTTGTTTAAAGAGTTTTCCCCGGATGTAAGTGCCAAACACTTTTAAAATCCTCTCTTGGTGCAAAATTCTCTCACTTTAAATATATGTGTAATTAGTGAATGTGATACTTACATCCTTAACATTTTATATATTGAACTGTTAATCTACTTGTATTGATTGCACCCTGCTTTAATCAGGATGCAAGAAACAGGCTATAAAAATGACTGCATTAATAGTCCATTTTTAAATGGTTTATTCACAGAGACATGAGATCTTACAGTCTTCAAACGTGCTTTTTCTTGGTGAAAAAAACTACTGCTATGGAGGAAGGCTGTTTATAGCTATGTTTTTTAGACAAAAAGTAGACCTGGTTGAATAATTTATTGTGAGGAATATTAGCTGTGAATATAGTTATATTTTCCATTCACAAATCATTCATGAAATGTCCTGATATTTTTGGTGAATGAAAAATGTCATGGGTTATTCTATTGAGTCATATGCCTGATTCCTTCTGGGTATGAAAAATTTTCCATCTGAAGGTAGTTTCATCCAACAGCTTATTTTCCATAGGATTTAACTGGCTGCCAAAACCAACATCACTTCTTTTACTTCAGTGGATAACTGAACTTTGAAAATCACAAATATATTTCTGCAATGACAGCAGTACTTACCTGTAGACAAAGGTCTACAGGTCCATCTGAAGTATAACCCTTCCTCTGTCTTCAATGCAAACAAAATTCCCCTGCTAAAAATTGTCAAAAATAGCTGACAGTACATAGCAGAAAATTTGTAACTGAAGGATAGTCTAGTTTTGATTTAATATGCTTAATTTTGAATTAATATACTGTGTTCATTTTTCAGTTATGTCTAGCAAGAAGTCATTTGTCCTATGCAAATGACATTAAATAAGGAATTCTGAAATACAATTACAAACAGCCTAGTCATGTCATCTACACTCATCTAAGTGTGTTTATGAAAAACTCATATCTATGGGAGTGAAGGTTGAAAGCAATGGGAAACAAAATTGAAAGTGCCAATTTTACCTGGGCACTGGCATCCCATTACTAGAAGTAACACAGGCACTTAACACTGAAATCATCAAAGATATTTAGGTGCTGAATTCAGTAGTAAGTACATAATGCCTTTAAGGAGCTGAGCCTTAGTTAACCTAAGTCTCTATAAAAGCAAAAGATAATCCTAAACTTTAGGCCTCAGTTGGAGGCTTATATATTATTATGAATTAGCTGAGAGCCAAAACCAAAGCAAAAGTGCATAGAGGAAGGAATGTTTCTCCTCTTTTAAAGTTTTCATGCAGGAAAAGTAGTTGAGAAAAAAAATCTGTTTTGAAATGCTGCCTTTTCTGAGGATTGAATACTGTTGACACAGAATAGGGTTTCTTTGTTTTCTTAAGGTCCACGAAAAATTATTTTGTGTAATTCTTTTGTTCATGGTCTTCTTAGAATCTGGTTATTTACAGCAATGTTAACAGCAGGTTCAGTTCTCTGCAAACGGTGCTGAGATGATTAAATTTGAAAAGCAATCCTTGAATAGTTCTGAGGATAATCTTAATATTACATTGTGATTTACATGGTGTTCTATGTTCCCTATAAAGCAAATATTTTCCTGATAGTAGTAAAGTCCATTTCCATGTCGTAACATGGGTCCCAGAAGTTGCATTTGCCTCTCTGAAATTACTCAAGTTAGAAAACTGATTATAAACCCATAATGCATGGTGAATCTCAGTACTGTGCAATTAACATTGCAGTTTAAACCTTAATTAGATTTTGCCTTTGAAGGCAGTGGATTTCAATGCAATTTAATGGTTTGTTTGTTCAGTGTCTCTCTACTTCCATTTAATTATGGCACTTTAAAAAACAATTTTCCTTACTAAAACAGCAAGAAGAGGCTGAAAAAGATATTACTACTGCTCAGTGTGGAAAAAGGTAGGTGGGAAGACTCTTAAAAAGGGTGTTGACATTCCTGAGTGGAACTGCGTGGATATACACAATCCTACAATGTAGCAGTACTGTTAAAACTATGAGGCATCCTTTTGAGTGCTATGCAGATAGACTGGAAAGCATCAGCTTTTATGGTCTTTTAAATTCTTGTCAATGAAATAAACTCCAGTTCCTCTCTAAGCAGATTTTAGTTCAGATCCCACTGTAAGTGTATGTTAGTCTTGCATATGTTAGATCAGAAATGCATTGACAGCATCATCTGTTGGGACCTTCTCTTTTGTAAGTGGTGGTAATCATACTGACCCTGGCAAGAGGCTGTCCAGATGGTCTGCTAATTATGAACTCCTAGTAAGAGGTGGCATATTAAAGTAATACTTCCTCACTCAGCTTATCACTGGTTCAGACACACAAGGAAGTTATCATGGCTTACTTAGCAAATTGCTCTTTGAGAAGTAGGAACTGTCCGTCTGCATGCTTTTAGCCCATGGCAAATACAAATTAATTCACCTTAATGTAGTCTGCAGTGAAAGGAGCACAGCTGCACTACTTCACATTTGTCTAAAGCAAAGGGTGGAAATATGGTTGGTTACTATTCATCTTGTGTCCTGCAACTTGAGAGATAGTAACTGGTCACACGTCTGTCCTCCAATTAACACTTTAAGCTACATTTTTAAAAAGAGAGCAAGATATTGCTTCTTTGCTTCTCTTTGTACGCCTGTGTGCCGGACCTTATGAGCATTGTTTTAGATACTCATATGAAGTTTTCCAATTTGAAGCAACCAAGTTCCTCTAGGTGACTAGCACAGGCATGTAAAAGAGAAGACAGTGCAGATAAGCACTTGATGTGTAAATTTAATTCATTGAGATTTTCCACATTGGGGGATATGAAGTTGAAAATTCATCAAATAATAGACCAGATGCATAATATCCTAAAGAATATTTGATGGACATGTTAAGACATGTCACAAAGTCACTGAGAGTGAGAAATGTTGACACTTAACAGCACTGGAAACAGACAATGGCTTTTGGTGCCTGGGAGTGTGGTGGAAGAGTGACTGTGAATATATGCCTTCAAACAAACTTGTAAGGATTTTTAGGTGCAAAACAACCAGGAATTGCAACTGTTTATCCAAAGCAGTAAATCCAGTCCTGCTGGATGTACTATATAGAGACTGGTTGTCAATTTGCAAGAGATCTCATTATCCCTATTTGGAAGGTAAATTTAGGCTGTTGGGCAGCTGAGCAGTCACTTGGATTAATACACAGCAGACTTTAAGGAAGAGAGAAAAAGACACTTCAGGCTAGAGATGGTATCTGTGACATTTTGCTTGCATACAAAAAGAAATGGTCCATATCAACATCATGAAATTCAACCAGGCCAAGTACCTGGTCCTGCACCTGGGTTGGGGCAATCCCCAATATCAGTGCAGACTGGGAGAAGAATGCATTGAGAGCAGCCCTGCAGAGAATGAGGCATCCTTTGGGGGATATCCAGTGCAGGAAAAATTGTACACAAGCCAGCAATGCGCCCTTGTAGCCCAGAAAGCCAATTGTATCCTGGCCTGCATCAAAAGAAGACAGGCCAGCAGGTCAAGGGAGGGAATTCTTCCCCTCTACTCCATGCTTGTGAGGCCACACCTGGAGTACTGCATGCAGCTTTGGGGTTACCAGCACATGAAAGACATGGACCTGCTAGAGAGAGTCCAGACAAGGGCAACAATAATGATCTGAGGGCTGGAACACCTGTCCTATGAAGAAAGGCTGAGAGAGTTGGGTTATTCAGCCTGGAGAAGAGAAGGCTCTGGAGAGAGCTTATTGCAGCTGTTCAAGACTTAAAAGCTGTTCAATACTTTAAATACTTATAAGAAAGAGAGAGACTTTTTCTAGCACCTGTAGTGACAGGACAAGGGGCAATGGTTTTAAACTGAAAGATGGTAGTTTTAGACTGTATATAAGGAGACATTTTTACAGTAAGGTGAGACTCTGGAGCAGGTTGCCTAGAGAAGTTGTGGATACCCTGTCATTGGAAGTGTTCAAAGTAAAGTTGGAGGGGGCTTTGAGCCACAGTTTTAGTTCAATGCAGTTTTAGTTCAATAATGAGAAACAGGTGATGAATAATCCATGTTCAGTACTCAGGATAGCCTGAAGTGGGCATGGTTTGGGCCAGGTAGGTGTGGAAGACAGAAAGAGAATAATCTATGTGTTTTTCTGTGTGCAAATGTTCTCAAACATTCAGGTATTTTAGTTTCTCATATATTGGAAATATTTTTTAAGTATCTATTAATTTAGTAACTGTTCAGTAAGCATTTTGCTCATTAGTATTCCTGCAATATACTACCTCTAAGGTAGTTGTTTCCTCTTGATTCATGTAGGTAGCTCAGCCAACTGGCTTTCCTGGATTCCCATCTCAGGGGCTGCGGGGATGGCTGCCTTTGGGTTGAGGATTCAGTGTGGCAGTGGGATGGTCAGGAGCTGAGAGCTGGATGTGTTGATCTGCTTGCTTGTTGCTATCTTTTTTGGTTGTGTGTATCTGAATTAATATGACTTGGATTTGTCTTTTAGCCACTAATCACACTTACTGGGGCAAATTTCTTGTAACCACTTTCAATCTAAAGATTTTCCTGTGCTCTGATTTTTAGATAAACTATTTGTCACTTAACACAGGAACAGAGGTGGCTGATGATGTACAGATTATTTCTAAAGCAACAACTGCACAAGCAGGTGTTTTTCGTAACTGAAACCATAATACGTAAGCCTGTTCCTGTGCAGAAAATGTCACTGAAGTTGTGATTAGATTTACAGATTCTGTGAAATATTTTCTTTGAGTAAAGGCATATATTTGTCTTTGTCCTGGTTTCAGCCAGGATAGAGCTGGTTCTCTTCACAGAAGCTAGTATGAGGCTGTGTTTTGGATTTGGGATGAGAAACTGTTGATAATGTGCTGATGTTTTGGGTTGTTGCTGAGCAGTCAAGGACAGTCCAGCTTCTTGTGCTGGTCTGCTAGCAAGGAGGCTGGGGGTGCACAGGAAGCTGGGAGCGGACAGAGCCAGAACAGCTGATCCAGTCTGGCCAAAGAGATATTCCATACCATACGATGTCATGCCCAGTACATAAACTGGAATGTACTACTGGGGGGCAGGAATCGCTGCTCGGGGATGGGCTGTCAATCACCAGGTGGTGAGCAATTGCTGTATTGGGCATCACTTGTTCTTGTACATTCCTTTGTCAGTATTATTATGGTTGTTATCATTGTTGTTTCCTTCTCTCTTGTTGTCCTATTAAAGTGTTTTTATCTCAACCCATGAGTTTCTTTTTTCTAATTCTCCCCCCCATCCCAGTGTGGGAGGGGGAGTGAGTGAGCGGCTGCCTGGTGCTTAAATTGCTGGCTGGGGCTAAACCACAACAGTCTTGGAGTTTAAGTTCAGATTAGAGGTAGTGCTTTCTGTTGGGCTAATAGATAAAGGATATAAATGAATATTCCTATTCCTGCTTTGTGTCAAGTGGAGGCTTGATAACATCCTTCTGAGTATCAGGTCATGCCTCAAAGACCATAAACTATTTTCTTCCTATAACACTCCAGCACAGGCTGGTGACATTCCCTTTGGTGCCTCTAGCTCTGAAATTATTCCTCTTTAGTTCAGTGCTATTTTTGGATTTAAAGTGCAAGAAACTGCTGGAGCTGTAACTTGGGTTTCTTTCTCCCATACGACACTTGATCCATAACACTTGACATCCTGCTTTGCCCTGTTATGTGTAGTAACTTTGTGTCCCCAGATTGCCTGCCAGGGCATGAACTTTATGCAACACTGAAGAAGACTGCTGGGAAATTTAGGTCTGACTTGTAACAGATTCCCCAAACAGTCATTGGTCAGTCCTCATGGCAATTTTTTGGGCTGCCCTTTTGAGACGCTTCCAGGTGCTTTTAAGACGACCTTTACTGAGAATGAAATAAATTATATAATGCAGGTCTGCTCCATATTGCACTCTTCACATTACATGTTTCCCTTGTATTATATATGTAAACCTAGAAAGCTTGAAATAGCACTTTCTCTCTCTTGCAGACCTGTCAAGTCTTGCAATAGACTTAAGGTTCCTAGCATGTTAACTCTATTTAAATGAATCACCTTCTATATACTTTAAGCATTATTTCAAAGGCTAAGCATCTCAGAAGTCCCACTTCGCATTTATCCCAGTCCCACTGGCATATGCTGTCTCGAAATTGCTGTGTGCACTGGACCTGAGTTACCCTGTAGACATGGAAGAAGAAAGAGAGTAATAATTCTTGTACAAAAAGGGATAATTAGATTAAAACTGATATTAGTAAATGCATGTCCTCTCAAAGTCTTTGGAACGTTGTTTGACCAGTTTGTTTGACCAGTCTGGATTTAAGCCTTAGTTGTATTCTGACACATGCAGTTGTGTTGCTGTATATATTAAAAGTTTTTGTTCACTAGTGCTGTCGGACTTTAAACATGTGTTTATGTGGTTAGTTGCTGGCCTGAGCAATTTGCAAAGAACTTCAGCCACTCCCAGACAGTTAATGAGTTTCACAGAGATTCCTGATCATTGTACGCCAGGAGGTTTGGATGTGAAGAATTTGATTTAAAAAACAATCCATAAAAGTAAGATTGTGGAAAAAACTACTGGTTAATTTCTTCTCTATGTGGCACAGCCACATAGAACTTTTGGAGAGACTAAGGCAGCCATTCCACAAGTTTGGGACTTTGAGCAAGACCAACTTAGTGAAGACTTGTTTCGCTCCATTTTTTCCCCATTTCCCTTCATTTTCTCCACCTTTTGCCCTGCATCTTGCCTAGGCCTCTGCAAATAAAGGTATTACATTTAACCTGGATCAATTCACTGATCTGTTTCACAATATAGTGTAAAATGATAGTGTCAGCAGTCTGGATGAGATGACATGCTGCAGCGGGGAGCAAGAACAGATTGGAACGCGGAGAAGGGAACTATTTTAGCTCATTTCACTACTGCAGTCCCTGTACTGTGCAACAGGCTGTAGGTGTCTGTCCCTCAGTAGCTATTAAAAATGCTCCCTGTATCTTTTAGAGTCTTGAAATTTGGAATTCAGACACTTTCAAGGGACCTATCCTTCATTAGGCATAGACATCCTCACAACTTGCAAATCACTGGGAGAAGGGACAAAAGCTTACATTCACATTTCCAGGTAAAAGAAAAAGCATTTTTCTAGATGTGTTACAAAAAATTACAGCTACAGCTATTTAATAAAAAAAAAAAATTATTGTGGCTGTTCTAACAGTGAAAGTCATCCTGGGTTTGAAGTTTCATTAGCATTTAAAACCACTACCAAGGGAACTTAGAAATAAAAAAACCCAAAGTATTGCACTTTGCGCCTTTGTCTTTTGCTTTATTACTGTTTTCAATACATGCCTTCTTAACTTCATTGGACTGAGGGTGACCTAAAGATTTTTCAGTATACCACAAAGTTTTGTTGCCAAATTGCTGTGACTGCTCAATCACATTTGGTAGGAAGACAGATCTATTATTAAATTCAAAACTGTCATTTGAACAGGCATAAAACATGACATGTTGCAGATAACAGGGGTAACAATACAATGGTAAATAGAACAGGAGTAAAGGATAAAAGAATGGTATATCAAATGGTGAAAATATGCCTCAGTAAAGAGAAAGCTTTTCAAACAGGCATTGATTACCATAAAATGACTACAAATGACAAATTAAATTAAGATGAAGTGACGCTCCTGCAACAAGCAGAAGATATGACACAAAGATGTGATAGACAGAAAACATAATGAAAGCAAGACAGCAGCACAATGCAGAACAAAATTAAAATGCATCAGAGATATCTGGTGATTAAGGCTTTTTGATCCCACTAACAAGTATATGTGTATTTAGCTTTCTGAATGGTTTTGGTGATGCTTTTCACATGCGTTCAGTGAGCACATACAAAAATAGGAGAAAATAAAAGGATATTGAAATGCTTGCCCCAAATGAAATCTAGAGGTGCTGATGACACTTTACACCCAGAAACTTACTTTCTTAGGTAATTCTCCAGGACTAATGAATTAATCAAAACAGTACCCTGGATGTGTAATCTGGAGTGTTGAGCACATCAAATGTTTTTAATCGTCAACTAAAGTTTTTGATACAGAAATAAATGTCAGTAAAATTCTTAGACTTCTGTTTAATCCCTTGAAGAAAAGTAATTATTCTAGAAGGTTAAAAGTTCAGAGGGAGATGCTATTAATTAATCAGGGCTTAGAACTAAACAGAGAAAAACATACATGGTATATGTTACAGAAAGCTCATTGCACTTAACGTTTTCTGAGTGGCTAAGAGATTCCCTCATGTTGGAGGGAGCAAGAGAAAATGTTATGGAAGAGAAACTTTTCAAAAGGCTGGTTCAAAAGTTCTTAGTATAGCAAAATATTAAGCCCAACTGCTATTTCCTAATCTCATTTGGGATATAAACTCCACACTTCTGAAAATCCTGGTGTAGTCTCATACTCAGCTTTAAATCGGTGAGTTTAGTCTCACTGAAGGGAAGAAACTTTTGTATGCTTTCGTGGAGGAGGCTGTGTTCTTCTACTTGGAAAATTTTATTTTATCTAGCACAAACCTGCTCCTTCTTCTACAAGGAGAGATAGTTGCAGCCTGAAGCGGACCTACATATTAATAGGGCTGGGTTTCCCTGTAAACACACTAACTGAGGATATCTAAATAAATGTTTTGTTTGATTATAAATTTTATCTTCCATAATAACGAGGATTACCTGTATATGGATTTCACCTAAAAAGGGCAGAAAAATGTATGGAAGAGTACCTTACTAGCTATATATTGCTAATAGCAGGAGTGCATAGTGACCTTTGCCTTCTTCAGTGTCTGGGTTGGTCATCTCAGACACTTGGATGCTATAGTCCCTGAAGGCAGGCGATGCCTTTTAACATCTCTGTAATGTATACTTAGCATAATGTGTCTGCTTTTTCTCATCTTCTGTCTTTCTATATGTTACACTTCCAGGGTTTTTTTAAAATATATTGAAAATAGTTAATTTAAAATATGTATAAAATATATTGAAAATAATAAAAAGAGGAAAAAAGAACAGTCTCACTACAGGATTTCTGTTGTAAATAATTTGTCATGGAAATTAACGTCTCTGAGCTCCTTCTTTCTCTAAAGATGATAAAGCTATCTATGATTTTCTTAGAATTTGTTTTAGTTTATATATCTGAGTGCTTCCTGGCTTTCCCTTTTTTATCAAAAATAAGCACTGTGGGCAAAGTCATCTTTTGCCAATAAAACCCAGCTGTGGCCTCAAATGGAAGAACACACAGACCTATTCCTGCTTTTTAAGGGAAACCTTTACATACTCCTATTAACATGCATGAAGACACAGAATTTGGCCATCCTGAAAGTCAGCTTGGCAGATTGCTGGACCTGACCATACATCCTTTCCTACAGTGTCATAGTTCTTTCCCCTTGTACATGGTGATTTAGAGTTTCTCAATCAAGGCTTCTGTGGCTCACTACATTATCTCCATAGTTCCAGGCATGCTGAAGAACTGCAGGGGTTGTTACCGGAGTGCTTATTGTAGCTGAAGAAATCAAAATGTTGTGAAGTCCTGGAATGAACGGTGAGCAATGTGATTATCAAAATCTTGCAGCTTTCTACTACAGGTTCAAAGCAATTGGCAAACACAGATGACAATTAAATTGACATGCTGCTGGGTAGAGAGACAATAAATCACAAAAGACACATGTTGACACAGACTACGTTGATACTGTAAGTCCTGCAGGAAGACAGACACATAGCTGGTGTCAGCCATCAACAGATGTTTTCCCTTAAGTACAGTGATGGAACAGCATTGCAAACAGTCATGACAACCTGCAAGAAAACATGTATCTTTACAGTTGTCTCCCATAAAAGGTAGTTAAACTGCAAGGAAGCATTGATGCCTTTAAAAATGCTAACAGTAAGATATGTACAGAGTATGACATCTTTCCTGTGCTAGACACAGGAGACGGGATAGGCACTAGAGTAAAATATGTCATAACCTTGTTAAATCAGATTCTGGCATCTGTAAGGGAGAAAGTAGTTTGTTGCAGGAATAATGAGATCTTAAAGATTTTATATCAGTAACATAAGAGCATATTTCTTTTTTCAGTAAGGACTATTTAGTCTGGCTGCTCCATGACATGGTTAATACTTGATTAATATTCCACTTTTAAATGCCAGCAAAGAAAACCAGCAGAGTTTTACTTCTTAATTAGCTTCTTGCTTTCCGTTTGCAAAGATTATAAGTCATCTGATGTGCTGGATTTTTTCTCGCCAGAGAAAATTGAACACTTATAAGCAGAATATACTTTCAAGCTGTTCATAGCTGGAATAATTAATTCTAAGGGAACTTCCACTGTAACAGAGCCAAAACTTCATTTAAAAAAAAAATCTTCTGGTTTAAAGCCATAAGAAAAAGTTATATTTATTACAAAGAAATTGTGTGAAATATGGGACGTCATATAAGCTTTCATATAGGAAGTACATTAATAACATAAAGGGATGGAAGCCTAGGAAGAGAAGAGCTATTCCAGAGTGTTACTGTGAAGGAGTGCCACAAGAGCTGACAGAAGGCTTTTCTTCAAGAATAAAAATAAAGATAAACGATGAGAAAAACTACAGAGTTCAGTATATGAGAGTATAATAAGAATATCATTATCTAATTTAAACTTGTCCCTCATCCCACATGTGTAAACTCTAATGGACTATTAGAAACTCATGACCTTTTATTGTTTCACTAACAGTACATACATATCTGCCTCTGAATTTGACTCAGCAAGCCTACATGGAAGGGGTTCTAAGCTGGTGTAATTTGCATGCTGAGAAGATGTAGGAGCAATAGTTAGAAAACATACAAGTAATAAAAAGTATATAAAAGTGTAATACCTTATACTCTTATTTGGATGTTGGTTAGACCATATTGTGTAGCCACGAAGGTCATCAAAGATGTTGAAGTCTCTGAGCAAGCTTTAGACTAACCAGTGAGAGTACTGTGAGCAGACCAATATTCAGGTGAAATGTAAGAATCAAGTGTTTCATGGAGAAATTAATTGCAGCACTGAGATACGCTCATTTAAAGAGAACTTGAGCATGGCTAAATGAACATTGCTTGCAGTAGTGACTGTAGTGGGAACAAAGCCTTGGGATCCTTGTCATGGATTTCAATAGTCTTAAGAATGCCAGTGAACAAAATCAATGGCTCTATGTTTCGCCCTGTGTCTACCAGTGCCATCCTGGACAAAGGTGTGTGACCACAGAATCATAGAAATATAGAATAGTTTGGATTGGAAGGGACCTTTAAAAGTCATCTAGTTCAAACCCCTGCAGTGAGCAGGTCTAATGATGTGGCACCAACCTCTGAATGGAGATCTAGTTTGGCAGAAGACACTTGCCCAAGAAGAGATTGCGGCAGAAGCACTCCCGTGAGAGTTTAAAATCTGTTTAAAAGAACTGTTAGAAATCATAGACGTGAACTGAGCTGTATCAAGCCTGCTAAGAAGTACAAAAATCATGAAGGAGAGCCATTTCACATCCATATAGAATCAAATATCTGTGTTGGTATTAAATCAACACATGGAACAACATGAACAAATTGGCTCTCTGATAAGCAAAGCTAAAGCTTAGAGCAAAAGAGTTTGATAAAGACATGGGAAGTCTGATGATGAAAATTACAGTTCAACAGGTAAAATGCATCTGATCAGAAAGCAAAATAGCAGACATGAAGGAGGTAAACAAAAAAAGTTTGTAGAACTTTTGATCCGGGAGTAAAAAGAAACAAAATATCTGTGAGAGCTGTGGGAAGGTCTAATTTCCTACAGCTATGATGACATTTCACTGTCGGTAAACTCACAGATTTTTTTAAATTATTATAGCTTTTTTTTTCTATGGTTTCTTGCCATAAAGCATCCACAACTGTAGAGAGAATTCTTAAATAAAGAAGTAGCTAATTGCACCTCCTATGTATTCCTTACTCTCCTGTTTCAGAGAAGTTGTATATACACAATAGCTTGCAATTGGTCTTTTCTTAGTTGATATAGCTACCTTGTCATGCTAATATCTGAACAATTTTAATTAAAAAAAGAATCATCAAGAGTTCTACCGCATGGAGTCACTGATGGTTTTCCAGAGTGTAAATTTTCTTTGGATTAGATGCTTTTGTTTAGGAGATTTCATTAAGGAAATGTTGGTGTCATGAGTAATTGTGCAGTAATTCTCAGGTCCTTTTCCAAGATTTCTTTTTTGACAGTTTCCTAAGAGTCCCTTCTGAAAAGGAACTTGTGCTTCCAGAAATCTAAGAAATCCAAATTAAGCTGATCAGATGCTCCCTAGTACATTGAGCTGCAGAACGAAAATACCTATTTCACAACATACTAAGGTTTCTTTTAGGAGTGTGGACCAGCAACAGGAACACAATTAGCATGAATGTTTTTTCACCTTCTGGCTAGTTCTACTAAAAAAATTCTCTGTGTCCTTCACAGTGAACTTCACAAAAGCCTATGGTCTGAAGCGTAGCCAGCAGGTTGAGAGAAGTGATTCTGCCCCTCAGCTCTGCTCTGGTGGCACCTCACGTGGAGTACTGCATCCAGCTCTGGAGCCATGAGCACAAGAAAGACATGGAACTGTTGGAGTGGGTCCAGAGGCCAGGTCCAGGGCCACAAAAAGGATGAGAGGAATGGAACAGCTCTCCTATGACGAAAGGCTGGGAGAGCTGGGCTTGTTCAGCCTGGAGAAGAGAAGGCTCTGGGGAGACCCTATTGCAGCCTTCCAGTACTTAAAGGGGGTCTATAAAAAAGATGGAGACAGACTTTGTAGCAGGGCCTGTAGCAATAGGACAAGGGGTAATGGTTTTAAACTAAAAGAAGGTAGATTTAGACTAGATATAAGGAAGAAATTTTTCACATGAGGGTGGTGAAACCTGAAAACAGGTTACCCGGAGAGGTAGTAGATACCCCATCCCTGGAAACTTTCAAGGTCAGGTTGGACAGGGCTCTGAGGAACCTGATCTAGTTGGAGGTGTCTGTGCTCATTGCAGGGGGGTTACATTAGATGACCTTTAAAGGTCCCTTCCAAGCAAAACTATTCTATGATTCTATGAGTCCATAAATATAAAACAATGAAAATTTTTGTTAAGTTGTAAAGGGGAACATCACTGGGAATGAAAAAGCAGGGCATACACTAACTGCGTGCATGTAGTGTTCTTGGAGAAACAGGGCCCAATTCCTACATGCTGCTGTAGGTCAGAGAAGTGAAAAAGTTACTTTGATGCAAAACTTGAGAGTGTGACCACTTGTAAGTGCTGAAAAGACTGCTTTCAGCTGAACAGGGAAGTAAAACTTTAGCCCACTTTGTAATGGAGAAAGTCTTAAAACATGCTGCAGAACACCTTCAAGTGTCAGGGACTAAAATGCGAGCTGAAATGTGTTCTTGATTTTTTGAATGGTTGAGGCTGGAAGTCTTGTTGCATATATGAAAATGAACACCCAAGCTGTTTAATTAAACTTTCTATTTCATGCTTTTAGGTTTGTTGATCAAATGACTTCTGACAAACTCATCTGTGAGAACAAGCTCTGGAGGGGCAGAAGATTCTGCTGCTGTCCACTTGAGATCTATGTTGCTCAAGCTGATGATATGCCAATTGATCTAGTAAAATAATCTTTCCTTGGGAAAATCGGAGATTTAATGTTTTGCTTGAAAAGTTAGAATTAATATTTTGTGAAAGTTGGAATATATTCATGTCATATGTTTTAGCATGAATGATAGGTTCTACATCAATAAAGATGGAACTTTTGGATTTTCAGATTTGTCAGTGAACAACATGGGTGAATAGAAACATGTATGGGTTTTGAGCTGTGCATGCTCTTTAGTTTCAACATTATTTCCTGCAAGGAACTAACCGGCAAAGTAGAAATGAATTTTGAGTGTAAAGTTTTGCTGATATTATAATGTAAAATACTATAACAGACTAAATGAACAAACTGCATCAAAAAGGAAAAAAAAAAAGTTAAATAATTTCACCTTATCAATAAGAGGCATTTCTTGTAGAATATGTCAATTTGATTGAATCAGAATTTTATGACAGAAAATGATCCCGTTGGGAGAACTTCTGAGCAGTTTTTCTGTAGACATTGTTCCAACTAAAACAATCCAAAATTTATTTATGTATTAAAATGTAATAAATATTTCTTATTTTATCCAGTTGACCTGTACATCAATATGATGTCTATGTGAATATTTGGAAATATTTGTAATTGGAGGAGAATATATATTCTAAAATAATTATTTGCAGATGGTAGACTGGAGAGAAAATTAGTTCTTTCTATTAAATCACTTGAGATGGCAGTGTGAAACATTCTGGAAACTGCTGGAAAATATTGAAATGAGAAAAACAAATGGAGTCAGACAATGTATGCCTTATCTCAGGGCTAGAGTATGAGTGGGATAAGATTTTTCCTCAAGATCATTTACACATTGTGTTTCTGAAATATCCTTAGTAACAATGCTGCTCATATTTTAGGAAGCATCTGTAACTCTTAGCTCTCTTCCTAACAGAGGTCTTGGCAATCTTACCACCATCCCAGCCATGAACTTTCTTTTCCCTCCTTTATCTATAAATCTGTTTATGGCTGAGAATATTGTTAAGATTTTTCCTTGTCTTTCCTCTGCTTTTGTGAAATCTGTAGTAATGACTTAATAATTTTTTGTCTTAATTCATCTCCATAATTCTCTTTTTTATGGCTTTTTTAAACTCCAAGGTTGAAAATCTGGCTTGAAAAACTGGAAATCAGTTAGAGTTTTGCCATTGACCTCAGTGGAGCTGGACCTCTAGACTTTTTCATGCAGATTGTTGTCCTGAATATTGAGATCTCATGTAGCACTCAATATGAAAGAGGTGTTGGGCTTCTCAAATGTCATCAATGCATTTTGTGTGAAAATGATGGACAGTCCTTACCCAATAAGGCCTCTGAAACAGTATCCTATAGCAAAAGGAGAATCAGAGATAACATTGGTCCATTGCTTGATGAAGTAGGTAACCTCACAAATAGGGAGGTAGGCAAAGCGGAGAAGTTTAATGTCTTTGCCTCTGTCTTCAACACCAATGATGGGCCCTGGGACACCCAGAGCCCTGTGTTGGAAGACCATGACAGGAGTGATGATAAACCCCTTGAACTTGTTCAAGACTTGCTGCTCTAGCTGCATGCATGTAAGTCTATGGGGCCAGATGGGATTCATCCCAGGGTACTGACAGAGCTGGACAATGTCATTGAGGGACTTCTCTCCATTATTTTGCTTGTAATAGTCTTGCGAGCCTGGAGAGGTCCCAGTTACCTGGAAGGTAGTAAAAGTTGTCCCAGTTTTCAAGAAGGGTAAGAAGGAAGCTCATGGTAATTACAGGCCTGTCAGTCTCACTTCAGTGCCTGGTAAAATTATGGAGAAGGTTATTCTAAGAGTTATTGAAAAACACTTGAGAGACAACACAGTCAGTGGTCATAGCCAGCATGAGTTCACCATGGGAAAGTCTTGCTTAACTAACTTAATTTAATTTTATGACAAGGTCACCCATCTAGCTGACCAAGGGAAGCCAGTAGATGTGGTGGTTTTGGATTTTAGCAAAGTTTTTGATACTGTCTCTCACAATATTCTTCTGGATAAAATGCCCAGCATACAGTTAGACAAATCCATAATACATTGGGTGAGCAATTGGCTGATGGGTTGGGAGCAAAGAGTTATAGTAAATGAGGTTACACCAGGCTGGTGGACAGTCACCAGTGGGATTCCTCAGGGCTCAGTTTCAGGGGTAGTGCTCTTAAATGTTTTTATAACTGATCTGGACACAGGAATCAAATGTATATTAAGTAAGTTTGCTGATTATCTTAAACTAGGAGGAGCTGTGAACTCCCTTGAGGGTAGAGAGGCCTTACAGAGAGATCTGGATAGACTAGAGAGCTGGGCAATCACTAATTGTATGAAATATAGCAAGAGCAAGTGCCAGATTGTGCTCCTGGGACAGCGTAATCCTGGTTATATGTACAAACTGGGGGATGAGAGTCTGGAGAGCAGTCCCACAGAAGGAGATCTGGGGCTTTGGGTTAATGGCAAGTTGAATATGAGTCAACAGTGTGCCCTGGAAGCCAAAAGGACTAACCATGTCCTGGGGTGCATCAAGCACATAATAGCTAGCTCGTCGAGGGAGGTGATTGTCCCACTCTACACTGCACTGGTGCAGCCCCACCTCAAGTACTGTCTGCACTTGCGGGCTCTTCAATTTAAGAAGGGCATCAAATTATTAGAGTGTGTCCAGAGGATGGTGACCAAGATTGTGAAAGGCCTTGAGGGCAAGACTGAAGAGGAGCATCCGAGGTCATTTGATTTGTTCAGCTTGGAGAAGAGAAGGCTGAAGAACTGACCTGATCTCAGTCTACAACTTCCTTGATGTGGGCAGCAGAGGGGAGGTGTTGATCTCTTCTCTCTGGTGACCAGTGATAGGACACGAGGAAATAGAATGAAGCTGCATCAGGGGAAGTTCAGACTGCACATTAGGAAAAGGTTCTTCACTGAGAGGGTGGTTGATCACTGGAACAGGCTCCCCAGGGAAGTGGTCATGGCACCAAGGCTGTCAGAGATCAAGGAGCATCTGGACAATGCTTCTAGTCTTATGGTTTAGTTTTAGGTAGTCCTGTGAGGAGCAGGGAGTTGGACTTGATGGTCCTTATGGGTCCTTCCCAAATTGAGATATTCTATGATTCCATGAAATTCTAACAACAAAATTCTCAAATATCACATCAATGAATTGCTCTCAAATGCTAGTTTTCTTATTTGAGTTAATTTGTCAGGATTTGTTTTCACTTCAAAAGCTACCAGGAGGTATATTGAACTAACTGAGATATCTGAGAAAAACTTGGGGAGGTGGCAGGCAGAAGCTGTTCTTCCCTCAACTGCAGTATAAAGGCTATCTGAAACATATCGTCAAAGGACTGTAGACAGTAGGAATTGTAGCCAAATGTTCCATGACCTCTGTATCTTTTACATCGCTACTTAAAAATGATGTTGGGGATTTATTTACAGAATCACAGGATTGTTAAGATTGGAAAAGACCTTCAACATCATCAAGTCCA
>NW_010528181.1:0-894 GCF_000687285.1 Phaethon lepturus
AGTTTTGATTGTATAGAGCTCAACGATTGTGACGACAAGGTTGAATGCGTATGGGTAAGGATGAGGGGGAAGACCAACAAGGCAGACACGCTGCTGGGTGTCTGGTATAGACCACCTAACGAGGATGAAGAGGCAGATGAAGCATTCTGCAAGTGGCTGGCAGAACTCTTACAGTCACTGGTTGAAAGAGTCCCTTGGGAGAGAGTCCTGATGGGCCAAGGGGTCCAGGAAGACTGGACATTCCTCAAGAATGAGATTTTAATGCACAGGAGCAGGCTATCCCCATGTGCTGTAAGATGAGCTGGTGGGGAAGATGACCGGCCTGGCTGAACAGGGACCTTTGGCTGGGACTCAGGGAAAAAAAATAGAGTTTATGACCTTTGGAAGAAGGGGCAGGCAACTCAAGAAGAGTACAAGGGTCTCATTAGGTCATGCAGAGAGAAAATTAGAACAGCAAAAGCCCACCTGGAACTCAGTCTGGCCACGGTCGTAAGAGATAACAAAAAAATGTTTTTACAAATATATTAACAAGAAAAACAGAGACAAGGAGAATCTCCGTCCCTTATTGGATGTGGGGGAAACATTGTCACCAAGGATCAGGAAAAGCCTGAGGTACTTAATGCCGTCTTTGCCTCAGTCTTTAATAGCCAGATCAGGTACCCACAGGCTATTCAGACCTCTGAGCTGGAAGACAGGGATGGAGAGTAGAATAAACTTCCCATAATCCAGGAGGAAGCAGTTAACAACCTGCTACACCACCTGGACACGTGAGTGTCCATGGGTGGTCCATGTCCATGGGGCTGGGTGGGAACCTCCCACGAGTACTGAGAGAGTTGGCAGAGGAGCTTGCCAAGTCACTCTCCATACTTTATCAGCAGTCCTAGGTAACAGGGG
>NW_010528181.1:1493-29928 GCF_000687285.1 Phaethon lepturus
CCTGGGGGTGCTGGTTGACAGCCAGCTGAACATGAGCCGGCAGCGTGCCCAGGTGGCCAAGAAGGCCAACTGCATCCTGGTTTGTATCAGAAATAGTGTGGCCAGTAGGAGTAGGGAAGTGATTGTACCCCTGTACTCGGCCCTGGTGAGGCTGCACCTTGAATACTGTGTTCAGTTTTGGCCCCTCATTACAAGAAGGACATTGAGTTGCTGGAGCATGTCCAGAGAAGGTCAGAGAAGCTGGTGAGGGGTCTGGAGAACAAGACTTACAAGGAGCAGCTGAGGGAAGTGTGATTGTTTAGTCTGGAAAAGAGGAGGCTGAGGGGAGACCTTATGGCTCTCTACAACTACCAGAAAAGAAGTAGCAAGATCGGTGTTGGTCTCTTCTCCCAAGTAACTAGTGATAGGATGAGAGGAAATGGACACAAGTTGTGCCAGGGGAGGTTTAGATTGGATATTAGGAAAAATTGCTTCACTGAGAGAGTGGCCAAGCATTGGAACAGGTTGCCCAGGGAGGTGGTGGAGTCACCATCTCTGGAAGTGTTCAAAAAATGTGTGGATGTGACGCTTTGGGACATGGTTTAGTGGGCACAGTGGTGTTGGATTGATGGTTGGACTTGACGGTTAGAGGTCTTTTCCAACCTTAATGATTCTATGATTCTATGATTCATTCATCCCAAGGTATCCTAGTGCATCAGTTATCAACAACATTAAAAATAATGGTTATAAACTGAATGTCTGACAACATTTCTTTTATAAACAGATTCTAAGACAGAACTACACAAATCCACTTTAGACTGAAATTTAACACAGAGATTCAAAGCTCTACTTTTCTCTTCCAAACCATGGCCAGACAACAGGGTACACTTGACCAATTAATTGGACTTATCCCGTCTGCTAGGGCTTCTCATGTTCTGTTGACAACACCACCAAAAAAGAGATGTGCTTCTGTGGATGAAGCATTCCACATCAGTTGGAAGCTCTTAGACTTGATACAACTGGATTTTTCTCTTTGGACAGTAGCAGAATTCGAAGTTCTTTGGTATGAGCTGTATTTTGTGGAGGGGATGGCTCCAGTTACTGAGAAACTGATTAAGTCTAATTGCATTTAGTATTTAGAAAAGCAAATATCAAAACTGAAGTGAGATCATTATTGATTTTTAAAATATTGCATACTATATGATGACTTTTTTTTTTTTCCAAAAGTCTTCTACCTCTCAGAGTACATTAGCTCCTATGTTTCCCTTAACAGGTAACAAGCAGATTGACTAATAAGTCAGGGTGTCTATAGCTGTTGAATCAAGTTTGCTAGGTGTGGTCCACTTTTAGAAAGACATTTGTTCAACAGCTGTTAAATTGAAAAGACTAGGACTTCATCTCTTCTTAAAATAATGGTACCTAGATAAGAAATTACTTTGACATTTTCCATCCTCTTCTTAGTCCCCATAATTAATAAGAGTATGGTCATAACCTCTTCTGCAGAAAAAAAGAATAGTGTCAGGGATTGGTTTTACTTTTCAAAGAAAAAACACAAGTGTTTTTTTTTTATGCTGAGATATGTAGCTTAACAGACCAGAAACACAGCAGTAAAACAAAACACTTGATAACTGCTTATACTCATAAGAATTAGGTGTATTCAGATAAAATTTTGTCTTTTATGTGTTTTAGAATTTTATATTGAGATTACTAAGCTGAGATAGTCATCCAGTGTGAAATACTTTTTTTTTTTTTTCTGTGAGGACTTAATTTCAATCAATACAACTGTACAAGATTCACATTATCTGAGAAGCTAATTGATTATCCTTTGATGACTAAAAATCCCAAATGAGATTTTTAGGGGGCTGGAGGAAGTCTATAATTTATAATTACTTAATTTATTAATGAAAGGCATCCAACTTTAGAATAGATTGTGGTAGCATATGGCAGATCTACTACTGAAATAGAGTTTCTAGATGAAAAATAGGAAAATTAACATAAGCAGAGCAACTTATCGCAAGCTGTTAATGAGGAAAAAGTCCTACAAGCATTCCACACTCTTTCACAAATTGACTTGCAATATTTATTGATCCATAAATACTGTGAGTTACATTTAAATCAAAAAGCGTCATCTGGCTCTCCTTGCATGTTTGCCTGTGATAGCAGAGCTTATTGCATCTCTCTGTATTGTTTCTTTATCCTCTCTTTCATCTCTTCCCCACAGCCAAATATTGGAGTTTTTCATGATGGGATCTCAAAATTTCAGCTTTCCAGAAATAGGTGTATCACTACCTGCAATCTTAATACAATCACAATTATTTACTCCTTAAAACTAATGTGTTTGATAATTGGGAAGGTTATGAATAAATACAGTGGAAGCCATCTTCTGCATCAGTGATGTGAAATGGATCAGATGAGTAAAAATATACAAAGATGTAAGTCTTTCTATCCGCTAATAATACTATAATATTAATTGCAATAAATAGTATAAATATAAATAATATTAAAAATTGCTATTCACAGATATTTGTGTAATGAGTTTGCACTGATACCTATCTAGTTCCTCAGAATCAGAAGTCTGAAATCTCTATATAAGTATGAAAACTCAAGACCAAAATATGCATGCAATTATAGTCATACCAAAAAAAGACTGCAGATGTCATTGACGAAGCCGCTGAATCTAGCCGTACTTAATAGTTCCAGAGTCCACCCTTCTCAGCTGAAGCTTGCTAACAGGAGGTGGAAAAGCTGCACTGCTGCTGACCACTCCATGTGTCTTGCAGTTAAAACACTTGAGTGTGTTAGTTCATCTTCTCTCTCAAGAGGTAGATAAATCCGTGTTGAAAACAGCTTAGATATAGGCTAATTTCTCCAAACACTGAATCTCAGAAGGAACAATGAAGGGGTTATAGACTGGGGGAGAGTAAAATCAACATAAACAACCTTCATAGCTAATAAAATACCACAGGACACAAAACTTTGCTTCCAACCAGTATTTATATCATTAAAGACAGTGAAGAGGATTTTCATTATGTTATTCTCTGACAAAATGTGGTGTACCATTTCTTGGTGCATCATGATACCAATGAATTCCATGTTGTCTTTGTGATGTTCTTCAACGCATTTGTAACCAGTATGAATAAAATCTTTGCCCCTCCATTTGTTATAGCAGCTATCTTACTAAGGGAAATAAAATGATGCTAAAGGGAAGTCAATACAGAAAGAGTAATGTTTGTGTTATTCTTCATCATAGAATCCTGTCAGATATACAGGCAGCATCTTGAAAACATCCGTTTCAGTTCCTTAAAGGAAAAGTGTAAGCAATGAATCAAGAGTATTCCAAACTAGAGAAAGGCTGTATTTTATAGCATGTTAGAGCATTTCACAGCATGGAAGATGATTAACAACATGTTAGGTAATGATGTAAGTGCCATAAATTAGTTTACATTCTGCAAAGTAAATACTAAGCAGAACTGATGTCTGAACAAAGAAACTAAGATTGCAAATGAGTATTTGGACCAAATCCAGTGTGCTTTCCAATTACTTGTTTTTGTTTTGTTTTGACAAGTAAGCCTAGAATTAATTTTTGCACATATATACAATATATAATGCATAAATATGTTTTATATATATGTGTGTATATATATATATTTTTTTCTATTCCAGGTCTCTCACTCTTCCTGAAAAGTTCCTCTCCTTTTCTGCAGATGAAAAGAATTTATAATTATTTTTACCATTTTTTAAGTACAATACTTTAATTTTTATTAAATTCTACCAGGTTTGTCTTTATAATTTGAATAATTAGAAAAGAAAAATATAGGATATATAAAAGAAGTTCTCTGTTAACATATATTTCTAAGTAACATTGAATGAAGTCAAAAGATCAGAAAAAAAAATTCTTTAAATATTGCATGATTAAGTTACTGACCATACTGAAACCAAGGATTCTAATAAGGATTAGAAATTGCAAGGAATAATGAGAACATTCACAGAAAAATAGCATAAATAGTATCAAGCTGAAAACTGAAGAAATCAGTTCTGTTCATAATTCAAATACTATTTAATAGGTGTTAGAGGAAGTCTCCATAATTGTTCACTTTCAGGTTTCCGGAATGTTTTTTTCAGCTGAATAAGAATGGAGAACTTTCAGACATTCCATTTACTGCTAGATGTATTTCTGGTGCAAAATACTGGTGTTGCATTCCTCTTCAGATTTATTATTTTAAATCTACGTCTCAAAGGGTGACAGGCTTTTATGCAATGACAGTATGCATAAAGAACAGACTAGCAGACTTATAAATATGGTATCTATGTGCAAGGGCAACCAATATGCAATTGGGGAAAATTTCTAGTTATGACAGTCTGGTTGATGAATTAATTCTTTGGTGTCTACATCGAATTTCTTCACAGTTTTCTTTCTGCAGATTCCTGTGTTTGGGGCATGTTTTGCAAGAGTATGAATGAGGGTCACAAGCCTTTTTCAGTCTTGTTTTTAAGAACTACTGGAAAGGAATGGCTTTTGTCTAGAGCAATTCTTAGGTACATCTGTATGAAAGGTCTCCAACTAATCTGTGTTTCCATGTCCCAGAATTTAATGCTAAAACAGTAAAACCCAGATTTGAATAACATGACATTCATGAAGGTTATTCTGCAGTGACAAAGTTCATATAAACCTACTATTTGCCCCACTCCAATATTCTAATCTCTTGAAACAATTTGCCTCCAGAAATACGTAAACTAATTCCAGTCCTTTCAAACCCTGATCCTAACCCTGGAACTGTGAATTCTCTTACACCTACCAAGACCATAAAATACTGATTATAAGCAACATAAATAATTTCAGTGAATCAAATGGACATTAAAAAATAAAGGTCATAACTATCTCCAAAACCAAAAGATAGCCTCACGTATAAGTGTTGTGCCAGTTTCATAATGACGCTGACATTTTGTCTCAACTTGCTGGAATTTTTTTTTTAATATACATCTTTTCATTGAAATATGTCATTTTAGGAAAAATGAACTATGGTGTTACTTCATGTATTTTATTCTGTCCTCTACATATGCAACAGCTTTATTTCTGAGGTTGTTTAAGAAAAGAAAAATAGAAAAAATGGAGGCAATTCTATTATCCTTAGCATATATTTCCAGGCTATCTTTCAAACACACAAAATATTCACATATTGTGTTAAATTTCACTGGAGGTGTAGGAATAGATTAAGCAAAGGTCATTCAATAAAAATATGACATTCATACTAATGGAACAAGAGAACTGTGACAGCAGGAGACAACCGACATTACAATGAGAACAACTCAAATGCACAGAAAAAAACATACATTCATGTGATGGAAGGCCAATTGGTACATGAGTACAGGGGTTGAATAGGTCAGCAG
This sequence comes from Phaethon lepturus, assembly GCF_000687285.1. NCBI lineage: Eukaryota > Metazoa > Chordata > Aves > Phaethontiformes > Phaethontidae > Phaethon > Phaethon lepturus. The sequence goes on from NW_010528181.1 coordinate 6,861, forward strand.
TGACCAAAATTACTTGGAAAAATAGCAGCCTGTACAGATATACAAACCTGAAAACTGTCAGCATAGCTATAGTACTTCCACCAAATCTGAACTATCCACATAATCCAGGAATAAAACCCATTTGCAAACTGGCTAAGAAAAACAGTTATTCCTGCTTTCAACTCTAGTCATCCTCACACTGGAGGTGGTTCAGAACCACATTCAGACCCCTTTGCTGAGAATCCCTCACCAGGTCAATCCAGAGATTTGGTTTTATGAGCTTCCGTGCAGTTCCACATAGGAAGAGAAGGAAATTTTTCAAGAAAATAAAGGTCCCAAGAATGGTTATGTGAACAGATTAAAATAATCTTAAAATCCACTTGGATGCAAATAAGATACCAAGCATCCAGAGTAACTGTAGAAATCCAATAATATTTTTTTAACAAACTCAGTAGGTGACTCGTATATTTCTTTGTGTTTCCAATTGCTATTAGTTTTCATGTGTTTTAGTCAAGGAATAAATTTATCTTTCTTCCTCACTCTCTTCCACCTCTGTTCTACCACGCTTTTTTTCAATAATCTGATGTATACATGAGAGCTTTTTTTTCTTTTTCTTTTTCTAATCAGAGAATTCTGTAACATTTTTTTAGTGCTTGTTGAATTAAACTCCATGTTCTTGTCCTTCTGGTAGAATACAAAGAGGTCACCCTTAAAAAAAAGAAGAAATTAATAAAGCTTAATACTCAGGCTGTTATTTTGTAATAGACTGTTGCAGTGTCATAAATGGAAATCTTTGACTATGACAGTGGAAGAAAGAGAAGAAATTAAAAAAGCCCTAAGACTTAGTGTCCTGCCTTGCATATAATTTTTCAAAAGTGAAGATAAACAGCATAAAGCTTAGACCTGGGAAAAAAATATAATTGATGATAAATAGAAAGTTTTTCAGAGATTCCCTTGAAAAACTATTTGCCTTTTTGGGAAGGTCACTATCCACTTATAACAAAAGCACTCTTCAGTTATAAGAAGGAACGTGTCTGGTAAAATCATCCTTTCTAAATGAGTTTGCATAGCCTCCATCACAGATTAGTTTCCTTAATTTTGAGTGTCTCTTTGTCATAATCAGGAAATATCATGACATCAAATTTCCTATTATAAAGTTTTTACTTTCTTTTTACATAGATATCATAAATACATGATAAAACACTGTTACAAATACAGCAAATTTTAATGCCATCACATCTGGGGGATAGCTCACCTTTGTACCATTAGCTGCCATGGAAAGTCTGTTCTTTTGTTGGCTTTCGAAGACTTTTTTATGAGTGTTTTATGATGTTTCTGTTTATACAGTATTTTTACAACTGTTGCAAATAGACACAAATCCCATAAATTACAGGAAAAATCATCCCCAGCTTCCTCCAGTCTTAATATGAAACAGTAACAAAAAGGGGAAATGTGCAAGTGCCACTAAAGCCCGTTTGATGAATTCCATATGTAGATTCAATTTCAGATCTCAATTCATTAGAAAAATATGAAACTCCATGCCCCTCCTTCATATCTTATTTAAAAAAAAAACAAAACAAACCACCGAACAAAACATGACCATACTTATGAACACATCCTTATTAATTAATTTGGATTATAATTTTCTTGGGAGACTTTGATAATACCAAGATTCCATGATATGTGGGGATTAATAAAAATCCTTATTTCTTTGGTCCACAGTACCTGAAAAGTCTTATTTGGGGGTATCATGATTTATGGTGGAGCAATGAACAGTACTCTTGAGGAACAGAGAGGCCTAGACCTCATGCGGGTAGAAACACATTTCATATTCACTAACTGTACTTAATACATTTAAATCCACGTAAATGTTTATATATCAACAATGACACATATATAATTAATTGAAAAGGTAACTAGAGAATAATTAGTGAACATTGCTGAATTACATGGTACTGAGGGAAATAGAGGACAATGTATCAACGGATATTGAAATGCTGATCTCAGATAACCATTGCCCAGAAACTGCTCAGAAAGAAAGAAGAGATGACTTGGCAGGGGAAAGATTCAGTATTTCAAGTACTTTGATCTCAGTTCCTTTAAAACTAATAAACACTCAATGTTCATAGAAATGGCCTGGAAAAGCACATTTTTACAATATGTTAGTAGCATGAATTTATTTTTGTCAAAGTTCTTATATTAGCACAATTTTCCTCCTTACGTTCTTCAATTACTTTTAGAGTGTGATTGATGAAACAGGTCTCTGGAAATGCAAATTTTTATTTCTAAGATGCAAACCCTTGTTGCTATCAAGCTGAGTTGAACAGCCCAGCTGTGATCCATAGGGCAATTCCAAATGGGAAAGTGCTTCCTTTTTCAGTTATTCCCACTTGATGAACACAAAAGTCTTTAAAATATGTTTTTATGTGACGTTTTCTGCCCCAAAGATTCAATATCTACTAGTACTAAGGTAGTAATACCTTCTGCCAAGTATAATTTGTCCCGAAATTATTCAGTCAAGTCCTATTTCCAGAAATAGTTTTTACCACTGAAATCTGAAGCATCTCATGCACATCCATCCTGTATCTTTACTAGGCATTAGAATTAGATCACTGCAGCTGTAAGTAGGGAATTAGACATGAAATTATATTCATTTTGTCTCCTTAGTAATCTTACAAGTTTCCATATAATGAGCTCGACTACTGTCCCAAGAGAAGCATGTGATCAAACAGATGAGATTGTCCACACTAGAAATCTGAGTTTAAGGAGTGTTACAGAACAGGATATGAGTTTAAAAGTCATTGACTAACATAGCCACAACTATATCAAAGAGCACTCATCATGCATTCTCATTCATCTCAGAGCAGTCAGCTTTAATGCATTTATCAGTGCATCCTTTCTTCCCGACAGCTGCAACCTTCTTTTCTTTGGTCTCTAACTATGGAAGAACTGATTTTACAAAATAGATGCCCAGGTTCAATTCATCAGTTTGATAGAAAATTCAGCCATAAACCTGCAGATAATTAATTAATTGAGTAACACCAAGCCTACAAATAATTCATGTGTACGTGTACTTGTTCATCAATCCAAGACTTGGACAGTATCATTCTCTGCTTGTTGAATATGTATTTTATTAATTTTGGAGCATTTCTGGGCTTTGACTCCTTTTACTTTTTGACTTTCTATAGGCAACTCTAATGCCTGTTTCATTGTGACAACATAAAGCCTCTAGAAGAGGGCATATTGCAAATTCTCCATTGCTGTTTTATGGTCGAAGAAGCTGACTTAGGTATTTGCATGGTTTGTGCATAGAGGATGCCTTCTGAAAAAAACATGCTCAGCCCTTGCAGAGAAGGTGTGTCCCATCACTGAAAACTTTACAATTTTTTGAAAGACCAAGAAAATACACTACTGATTCAGGAGAGTCACGATGAACTGTTCTTTCAAAAGACAGGCAGACAGTGAGGTCATGAATGCAAAGAATGAAAAATGTTTAAGATTTAATAACAAAGAGTAATATTTATTTTTTTAAAGCCAGATGTACATTTGGCCAAAGTGTAGTTCTAGAATAAAAGTGATTAAATTTCACAATGCATTTAATATGAGTAAGGAGATGGTTGGGTTAACTATGAATACAGAATTTTTCATACAGGTTCTTAAGGCTTTAAAACCTTATGCTTTATAACGGAGTAACTTGAAAGGATACTGAATTATTGAAGCTTTCACATCATGACATGACAATTTGCAATTTCAGTGAATGGGTCTGTCCTGGTTTCAGCCAGCATAGAGTTAATGAGTTTTCTTACCATGGCTGCGTGACTTAGTTGCTAGCTGGGGTTAAACCATGACAGTCCTCGCTCACTCCCCCACAGTGGGACGGGGGAGAGAATCGGAACAGTAAAAGTGAGAAAACTCATGGTTTGAGATAAAGACAGTTTAATAGGTAAAGCAAAAGCCGCACACGCAAGCAAAGCAAACCAGGGAATTCATTCACTACTTCCCATGGGCAGGCAGGTGTTCAGCCATCTCCAGGGAAGCAGGGCTGCATCACGTGTAATAGTTTCTTGGGAAGACAGACACCATCACTCTGAATGTCCCTCCACCCCTTCCTTCTTCTTCATCCCAGCTTTATATACTGAGCATGACATTATATGGTATGGAATATGCCTTTGGCCAGCCTGGGTCAGCTGTCCTGGCTGTGTCCCCTCCCAGCTCCCTGTGCACCCCCAACCTTCTCACTGGCAGGCCAGCATGAGAAGCTGGACTGTCCTTGACTGCTCAGCAACAACTCAAAACATCAGCACGTTATCAATGTTTTCCTATCCCAAATCCAAAACATAGCTTTACACTAGCTTCTAGGAAGACAATTAACTCTATCCTGGCTGAAACCAGGACAGGGTCTGAAATTTAATTGGCAGCAGATTGAACCATCTTCTCCTTTGAACTACCTATTCATTTCTGAGGGTCATTTACAAGGCACTGTGTGACAGGCTTGTGTTTTTAAAGCCTATGCCACATATTGGCATTACAGAAAGTGGACTGGGAAATCCAGAATAAGATTTGAACACCTTTATTTAGAAATGAACAAATAACTACTCTAGAAGTCATTCAAAGGACAACTGAAATCTCCAAACACTTCCGTTAGTCTGTCCGAAATAAAAATAAAAAAACCCCAAACAAACAAAACCAAAACCAACCAAAAAATAACCCAAACCCACTCCAATAACAACAAAAAAACCAAACCAAAAACGTCAATTTAACTAGCTTCCTTGAATGTAAAAGAACTTATTTAAATGTTACGTAGCTTACATAGATCATTATTAGTAAAATTCTTGTATCCACAACTGCTGTAAATAATATACCAGATTTACCTTTCCACAGTGTATTCAGTATATTCACATCAGTTTGTTTTCATTCAGAAAATGAGAAACATTTCTTGCACTGCAAATGACATTAATATTTCAGCATACCTTAAAGTTCGTTACTCACATTCCTGACTATACACACCAGATAAAACAGTATCTAATTCTGAATCGTATAGAAAAGACAAGGAAAGAAGTTTGTAAGTTAGTTGTGCATACATCAATGAAGTAAAATCTCGATGTTAATTTGTTTATATAAACCAAGGCTTTGTCTAGAGGCAAACTTCAGCTTGTGTCTTTTTTTTCATTTTACAGTTATGTTTTTTGCTTTATTACTGTATGAATTACCATTATAAACTACTGTATATTTGATGCTTCCCTATGGCTATCCAGAAGTCTTTGTTAATGGAAGGCTGAACAGCATTAGGACCATATTAGAAATTGCATGTTCTATTTAAGAACTCCATTGTTAACTTACTACCATATTTCCCTTTGCAATTTGCTTACTCTAATTGTCAAAACATTTCCTTCTCTTCCAAAAGTGCAGCTGTTACAAAATCCTACAGATGAGGCAGAATGGGCCCTACTGTGGGGGGGGTTATAGTATATATATTAATAACACTTTAACTGTCAACTCTTTGATAGCTTTTGCAACTTTTTGTTACACAGTCCAATTTATTTCTTTGCTCTCAAAAGTTTCAAGATGTCAACTGTATGACTATATGAGGGGTTAGTAGGCAAAGTATTGTGAAACAAACAGAATTCCTTAGATCATTTCAACAAGTGATGAAATTCAAATGACAAAGATGCAAGGAGGTATTTTGAAAACATAATTTCTTACGTGACCTACTTGAGACTGAGTTACATAACTGAAGGAAATACATTTTCTGAAACTGAAAATGTCTTGATTTTTTGATTCATAAATATCTTCATTTGACCTCAGAGCCACTATATGAACTCCTATCTGACACAATTGCTAGGATTAAACATTTATCCTTCAGAAGACACTGTAATTCATACGTATGTAGGCCTGAATGCTCTACTTTGCAGTCATAGCAGTGGACTTTATCCATTTTGACAATATAGTCGACTTTGGTTCTTGTGATTTTTAATCTGACAGCCCATGAAAATTAGTTATGACAAACCAAATCTTTAAATTTGAATGCTTGTTGGCAAAAGGTTGGATATCTACCCATTGTCAGAAACTTTACTGACGCATTAATAATGGTCTTGATGCAGAGTGACTTCTTAAGGAAAAAATGAGTACAGTTTTGCCTGAACAGCAAGAAGATAAACTTAATAAGACTATGAACTCATTGGAGAGAAATACACTTTAGCATGACTCAAGATCAATGAACTGATGCAGAAGAATGTCAGGAAATATTCCTTAATTGGGGACTACTGACTACTTGAAAATTGCTGAAACTTCCTCTTGCTTACATGATTTAAAAACGGATTATACAAATCTCTAGAAGCTATATTCTTTGGAACAATCCAGTGTATGCTAAATGGAAAAAGGAAGGCTTGATCAGACAATTTCATAGATATATGACATTAAAACATCCCATAATTTTTCCAGAAACAAAAAAAAAACAACAGACCTAACAAACACAACCATGCAAGCTAGAAAAACCTCGTAGGTTTAAAAGTACGCAAAGGTTTTTTTTAGGAGTAACTCCCTTGTAATACCTAAAAAAAAAAAAAAAAAAAAAAAAAAATTATTTTATGCGGCAACATTACTACTCTTTTGGTATTTATAGATAGCGATCTTATTTCTGAGTTTTTATCTTTCATTATTCCTTTCCCATAAACATGGTAGAAAAGCAGTGAAACTGACAAATTTATTATATGAAGATCTATGATCTTCTTTGAAGATTATTCTGTGTTTCTTATTGGAATAAGCAAATGAAAAAAAACTTCCATTGTTAAGTCTAGAGGAAGAGTCACAGAACCCCCAGCCATGAGATTCAAATATTATCGAGAAATACAAAGGATCAAAATTTGTACCCATTTTTATTTCTTCTCAGAAATACGTACCCACCTAAATCCCACCTACTAGCCAGGAGAACACCTGCATGTCCTAATTTCCTCTCTTGCTTTGAAATTGTACATGCATCTCCAGCACTGGCCCACATATTACAATTTGTTTGAAAGAGGAAGGAAGCACATAATCCAGATCCATTGGTCCTTAATTAATTTTGTGCTCCATATTCACAGACATGACTTGGATTTTCATTCATAACAACAGGTAGCATAATAGAACATGGATGATATTTTGTCAGTGCTCTGGCTCAAAGGAACTGGCATTCAGAATGGCTGAAAATTTGAGACTATACAGAAAACTCCTAAAAAGATTTCCAAAAGAGGGGAAAACTAGTACAAAATAATTGTTGCATACTGTAAAATTACCCTTGTCTGTATTAATAGCAGTGCCTGTAGTTTATGGACTTGTAATGTTAAAATATTAGATTATTTTACATTCCAGAAGCTGGCTATATGGTCCCTGAATGACTACAAATAAATTTGTATAGACTTTGAAAAATCCCTGTGCAAAAAGACAAACCATTGCTTGGAGGAAAAAAACAAGCTCATGCTTTAGCATTGAACACTTCAAAGAAGTGAGATGTTTAGAAGAAATATAATTGCATGAATGCCGCAGTATTAACCACACACAAGTCCCAGCATACATGCTTTAGATGCACCATGCCTTAATCCTGTTGGAGAAGTGTAGGAGTTGGGACTGGATTTGACTTGGTGAATTACATCAAAATCATAGTATCAACTTAAGAATATGAAGTTAAAACATTTACATGCTGTATGAATGCCAAACTTCCAGACCTGTGAATGACACAGCGTGCAAGACTCTCGGGTGCACACGGTGATCTTTTTAAGCAAATCCCTGCTTCTTTTTTGACAGTTTTGTTAGGAAAGAATGCACAGATGTTAATTGTACATTCAAAGGATCCTGATTTTTGCACTAAAGATAACATGAATATAAACAAAGGAAAAAAAAAATAAAAGAAACTGTGATTCTTTTTGTTAAAACAACTCACCTTCATTTTTGCTTCATCTTGCCAACTATCACCAATGTGAAACCTTAGTATGCAGTGGAAGTCCTGGGCTTTCATATTATTATCAGCCTGAAATGATCTTCTGCTGGAATATGATGCTATGGTACGCCTTGAAAATCAATAGCTGCCAGCAAGAATTTGCTGTGCATTACGTTAATGATCTACGGGTGTAAGCTGTACAGTGTATACCAGCTTGTTCTGTCAAAGAAAAGATTGAAATCTTGCTAAGAATATAAAGACAAGTCACCTCCATAAAGCAAGGACACTTATTCAATTGGCAGAGGGTATAGATTTCTTTACTCATCCCAGACTATGTAATAATGATAATATATTGTCTTTACAACTGTCGGTTTTAATCCATCACAAAAATTATAATATACTATCTGAATGAAGATATTAGTCTAAAACCTGAGGCCACAATGGAGATGGAGTATTTCAACCAGTTATCTGCTTTGTATTCAAATGCTATCACATAAGTCAGAGAAATAATAAGCTAAAAGTGATGTGGGCACTGGGATTTTACAGTAAAGAATATTATAGGTGCAAGTAAGGATGGCTTTTTTCCAGTTTATGAGGCAAGAAAAAAGCCAGTGTGGAATCTCACCAAGGTAAAGGTATATATTTATATACCTTTCTAAGTACATAAAATATATGTGCTTACAATACAGTTATATGGATATGAGAACTGAATGATGTGCAGCAGATATACCCTTCACCTTGACAACTTTAAACAGAAATCCCTCATTGTAAGTGACATGATGGTCAGCTTTGCTGACTGTACTTCTGAGCAGCTAATGGGCTAGATAAATATGTCCGGGGCCAATATACAAGTACCTACACAGCTCCTACACAGTGAACTTGAGATTAAAAAAGAGGAAATATTGTTCTCAGAAAAGTAGTTCATGGAACAGAGCACCAAGTTGCCTGTATGCTTAGGCTGCCTCAAAGACAAACAACGTGGCCTTGGACAGGAGAACATGCGAGACATACATCAAGCAAGCACAAGCGTCAGCAACAGAGGAACAGGTCACCTGCTGAGTGATATTAAGAATTTTGCAAGGGTGTAAGCACAGATTCTACCTCACCTGAAGGGCAGAGATCTCAATGTAAATATCCTTGCTTCCGCACTGTCTTCTTTGACTACAGTGGACTCACAGAAAAAGGGGCTGATCACCTCAAAAGTGATTAAATTTTGCAACACGCCAGGTATGGGCAAAAGCTGAGAGAAGTGGAACTAAAACAAACAAGGGACAGCATCTTAATAATAAATATTGTAAAAGTAGAGAGGTCTCCAACAGTAGATTGACAATCCTATTTTCTGAGTTGTTTTCAGTTAGACGGTTATCTGAAAATTCAGTAGAAATACTCAGAAAATTTCTAGTTTTCTTTCCTGTTAAAAAATACAGATTTATCAAACAAATTTTTTAAGGTGTATCATTTTCAGCTAGTGTTTGTCAGATAGAAATAAAAACTAAAAATTTAGTTAAGGTTGAAAAATTCAGTAATGAATATTCTCTGTTCTTTATCTTCACCATTTCATGATTGTACAAGAGATTTTCATTTTAAAATTTTTTCATACTATTTGACAGAGAAGAAAGTTAAAGCATTTCCAAAATGAAGAGTAAAACAGATTTGATATGGTGTTATTATCCAACTTTTATGCTTTAAAGGATGTACAGAATAATTTCTACAGACAATTTCAACTTTAAAGATTTTCTTAAGTATCTCTTGAGAGTATTTAAAAATCAAGTTGTGCTGCTCACAATTATACAGTATACTCTTCCTTCCTAATAGAATACAAATATTTTAGATTCCATTTTTTCCTTTGAGTTACTTCATATTTCTTCACAAATTGCTTCCAGCAGTTTTTCTCCAATAGCTACTATTGCTGGATATTCTCTTTGCTTTTTGGTGTGTAATTTTATTGACAGAAATATTGAGAATTATGAACACAGGAAGGATGTATGCACTAAAAACACTAAGAAATTAAATGAGTCCATGTGTTTGCTGAGTAATAGGTGGGATTATTTTCCTTATTTAGAGATCTCTTTCTTCTCTTGGTTTGTGCTTTAAAGAATCACTATATAGCACCTTTGCAGATTTGCTTAAAGAAGAATAGCTTACTGCACAGATATGCTTGTGTAGACATATGTACATACATGTGCATGTAAGAATAAAATAAAGGCAATGCAGTGTAAGTTTCATGAACAGATTTACTTTGAAACTGTAAGTCAAACCATAAATGCACAGATGTTTCAAGGTGTACATCTGAAAATCTTGAAAGCTAAATGATTTATATATTTTAATTTTATAAGACTATTTATGATGGGAACAGAGTGAGGTGAATTGTTCTGTAAGTAATATGTTATGAGATGTTGAAACATATGTTGAAAAGCTCAGTGTCTTGAATTCCAAACTCAGTTGCTCTGGCTTTTTCTTTACAGCTGCACACACATAACTTCTGTTTAATGTATTTTGCATTATCAAATATTATTTTTAATCCCTGAAGAAGATGTTCAGAAACAGCATCTTACACAACTTCTCTGCAAAGACAGAAAGAAAGCCACATGATTTTTCTTAGCTGTATTTCAATGAAACCTGGTGACATAAGAAACTATTAAGTGTTAGCGGTAAGCAAGAACTGGTTAAGAAGTTATTTCACAAAAATATGTGGAAGTTCGGACACATCCAAAATCTTCAACTTGAAAATCTTCACATGAATAGACTTTACATTTCAAATGGCGCCAAGTCAGGTGGTTACAGTGACAAGAGTTTCCAGTAGCATTAGAATATTTTCATTTACTGGTAGACCAATAATTTGTGTAAGGTAACAAAATTAACAAACTTGTGTCATTAGTTTGAAGTAGAAAAAAGTATAAATTATATAACCTGTTTCATTAGAAAGACCAGCTGTTTCTGTCTTCCATTTCTGAACATTGACTTTTTCCTTTCCCTGTATTTTTTTCTTTCTCTAGTAATTTCTCGCTTTTTCTTTTCTTTGCCTTACCAAACCTGAAACTCCCACACTGCTTGGGTAATGAACGTTTTTCCCTGGAACCAAGAACAAATCTTTGGTTTTTGCTTTTTTTTTTTAATATATCTTTAACACTTTGTGTTAATCTCACAAATATATTTTTCATAAATTCATGGAAAGAACAATTATTTTTTTTCTCCAATTGACTAATACATGTATAATTTTTGCAATTATAAGCATACAAAAAAGACACAAACAACAGGATAATCAATCTGTTAAAAAAATGCCAGGGTAGCTAGTAGGAAAATCCCAAGACCAGTTAAGACTTGAAAACCTGTATGGAGCAAACTCTGTCAGCTAACTGCAGTAATGGGCATTCCTAGAGATGGATGTGGTGCCCATCAAAATAGAGCAAAGCACCATAAAATCACAATAGTTTCACCTCATTTAGAGGCATTTTGCAGTATCTTTTATCTCCTCTCCAGAAACTATACTGTATTTTGTAAAATTTGCCAGCAAAGAACACAGTACTTCACCATCTGTGAACAAACCATGTCAATTCCTCACAAGTATAGGTCCTCGTTCTCCAAATACACACAGGCAGTTGTTGCATTTGCTTCCCAACGATTGCATATTAATCCTATGATGTGGAAGGTAAAAAAACGGGACAAAGGTAGGAACAAAGGGTGGTGGGTAACGCTGACAGCACGGAGTGAGCTTTGGAGCTTGAATTTGACATGGTGGATATAGGGATTCAGTGAAAAAATATAAAGATGGGAGTGATGTGATCAGAGCAATCGACAAGGAAGATAATCTGACTGCAGCATCCCTTTAGGTTCTTGAAGAAAAGTGAATATATGATAAAATAAGTAGGTCTGGGGAAAGAAACAATAATCTGGAGATTCTGATGGAGAATGGACAACAGATATCAATATGGCTTTCACAAACTGGTGAAGAAAATATGAAACATGGGCAGAAAAAACCCTATGCTGTAGACAGAAACAATTATAAGAAAATTGATACTGTTTCTCACATGTAAAAGTGTTTTTGGAATCAGGTTCTATGTGACAGTTATGTATAAGCTAAGTTAAAAATAAATAAAAAGCTCTACAAAAGAAAAAGGAATTGATACATTTGAGCAGAAAGTCTCAAGATTATGGGTTATTATATCCCTCTTACTGATGAAATAGCATAGTTGAATTCACGGCAATTTCTAATGTTAATCCTTCAGCTAGTCATAACATTTAAGCAAAAAGGGGGAAAAAGTGCATTAGTGGACTCAATGTCATAAAATGTAAAAGAAAATGGATTTTTTTTCCTTGAGCAAAATTCCTGCAACAGGATCTAAATTTAGACTGCATGCCCTTTGTGGGAGAGAGTCTTTTTTATTTTGTACACTTTATATCAAGTGCTGGAGTGCCATATATATAGACAGTGCTTTGTAACTAAAATAATGTTCATAAAACCATTATTTACAATCCAAAATGCATTTTCAAGTTACAGGTAGAGTAACTTGATAGATCTCCTCATTGTCGATCTAGATTAATTATTCTTTTTGGTTAGTGAAAGGCTAGCTATGTTATATGGTGGATAGTGTCTTTACATTACAATTGGGAAACCAAACTGGAGACAGCAAAGAAACTGTGCTGAATATATACGGTTCAAGGCCCTATACTCAATGTGTTTTAAGAAATACATTTTAAACCTACTCCTGAATTTGGTAAATTGTAGTTTTCTAATAAAATGTTTCCTTTGTTTATAGACAGACAGATTAGATATTTTTCTAAGTACTATCTTGCATGTTACACAGTATATAGTTTAAAAGTAACTTGCTGTTTACAGTAAAGATTACTTTGTTTCTATTTTTATTTCACTTCATTTGCACAGTATTTAACATTCTGAATGTTCTTACCCCAGGATGGAGTAAGTAGCTCCTACCACAGCAAAAAAAAAAAATTATACTTAAAAAAAAAAAAATTTAGAAGTAAATCTCACTCTTTTTGATATAATGAAAACCTTTTTAGTCCAAATGAAGAATTCTTGAGTCTAGGTGTTAGTCTTGCTCTGGTGAAGGGGTTCAAAATCTTAAAACTTTCATGGACTGAAATTTAGAGGAAGAATCAATTTGTGTCAATGAAAACATCTTATTTTGATTTCAGGTTTTTATTCTAATTAGCTGATGTTTTGGAGCAAATGTCATGCTGAATTAATTAATATGCTTAATTTTTTAAAAGTCACAGCAATATATTTTGGCAACTTTTGATTGCTTCCAATCTGTTTTGTAATTGTAAAATACAAAGAGTGCTTTATTCTCACAGGGATGGAAAGATTGAGGAAATTCTCACAACCATTAAACTTTCACCATTCATGGGAGACAGAATTCCACTGAAGGAATAAGGTGTGGGAAAGCAGATTACTCCCTTTCTGCAAATGAAGTACGTTATGAACTAAGAAGAAGGTATTCCAGCCTCACCTAGTCAACATTGAACAGTATGCATTTTGCAGGTTAAATATCCTTGGTGCCACTGTGAAATAATTTAAAACGGCTTCTTGCATTTTCTCATAATGAAAACAATATAATCTCCCCGACTCCCATCTCTGAAAGAATTAAGTGGAAACGGAGCGGTGTGATTGATTTTTTTTCTAAGCAGTCAACTCTGTTTGTGTGTGTTCACACATGCGCATGCATGCATGTGTGTGTGCCAAATCCAAGCCATGAAATTAAAAAGGGAAGAAAAAGCCACCAAATCCATAGACCTTTAAACCAGCACAACCATTTTCATTCAAGCACTGTACCCTCCTCTTTCTAATCCATCCCAAATCCATGCCAAATTCCTTGAGCTGGTTTTTCATTTTGGTTTGTTTCACTTAATTAAGTCAAAGGTCCTAATTTAAGAGCAAAGTGAGAGAAATTTTTTGCTTAAAAAGGGTTTAAGAAGGATTTTGTTTGAAAAATAACTAATTTTAGAATGCTTCACAGGTGACAGGACACATACGAAGCTTCAGCTGTCCCCTCCTGCCAACCTAGAGTCTGTCATACCATCTCATCATCTATTCATCTCACGATAAAACAAAAACCTTATATGATACCTGATGGGTCTGACAAGTGAAAATCTACTTTAACTTCCTCACAATACTATTTCAGACTCACTAATGCACCTGGAATTGTGAAGATCTTATCACTCCATCTAGGAAAATGAACTTTAATGAATGCATAATATTGTCCCAGAATCATGGAGTAACAGAATCACAGAATGGTTGAGGTCAGAAGGGACCTCTGGAGGTCTTCTAGTTCGGCCCCTCTGCTCAAGCAGGGTTACCTAGACCAGGTTGCCCACGACCATGTCCAGACAGCTTTTGAATATCTCTGTGGCGACCCCACAACCTCCCTGGGCAACTTGTGCCAGTGCTTGGTTAACACCACAGTGAAAAAGTGTTTCCTGATGTTCAGACATAACCTTCTGTGTTGCAATTTGTGCCCATTGTGTCTTGTCCTGTCACTGGGAACCCCTGAAAAGAGTCTGACTCCATCTGCTTTATGCCCTCCCTTCAGGTATTTATATACACTGATATGATTCTGCCTGAGCTTTTTCTTCTCCAGGCTGAACAGTCCCAGTTTTTTCAGCCTTCCCTCTTAGGAGAGATGCTCAAGTCCTTAATCATCAGCATCTTTATGAGGATCTATGGGAGACAGTGTCAAAGGTCTTACTGAGGTCTAAGTAAACCTCAATATCCACTGCTCTCTCCTCAACAACTGTTGTTGTGGGTTAACCCCACAGTTCAGCCCCACACAGACCCTCACTCACTCCCCTGCAGTGGGATGAGGAGAAGAATCAGAAGGGTAAAAGTGAGAAAACCTGTGAGTTGAGATAAAAACAGTGTAATAAGTAAAGAAAAAGCTGTGTGCACAAGCAAAGCAAAATAAGGAATTAACCCATTGGCACACAGGTATTTAGCCATTTCTAGGAAAGCAGGGATTCATCAATGGTTGTCTGGGAAGTGAAATGCCGCAACTCAAATATTGCTCTTTTCCTCTTTCTTTCCACTAGTTTTTGCTGTTGAGCATGATGTTATATGGTATGGAATACGCCTTTGGTCAGTTTGGGTCAGTTGTCCCATCAGTGTTCTCTCCCAAACTGAGAGGTCAACAATGAGAAGCCTCGGGAAGAATAACCCTAACCACCAGTACAGGCTGGGGGCCAACAGGCTGGAAAGCAACTTGATAGAGTAGGAATCAGGAGTCCTGGTGGAAAAGAGCTATCAATGTGCCTTTACAACAATGAAGGCTAAAAACATCCTGGGCTGTATTAGGAAGAACGTTGCCAGCAGATTGAGACAGATGATTTTTCTTCTCAACTTAGCACTGGTGAGTAGTGAATATCTGAAGTAGTATGTCCAGTTCTGTACTCCCCAGTACAAGACAGAAGTGGATGTATAGGAGTAAGTCTATCAAAGGCCCTAAAGATGATTAAGGGGTTGAAGCATCTCTCATACAAAAAGAGGATGTGAGAGTGAGGATTGTTCAGTCTGGAGAAGAGGAGGTTCACAATGGATCTTATCCATGTGTATAAATATCTGATGGGGGCAGTGGGGGATAGTAAGGAAGACAAGCCCAGGCTTCTCAGTGGTGCCCAGAGAAAGGACGAGAGGCAACAGGCACAAGCTGAAATACAGGAAATTTTATTTAGACATAAGATTTTTTTTGATTTATTTTTTAACTGTGTGATCAGACAATGGAACAGATTGCCCAGATAGGTTATAGTCTCCATTCTTAAAAGATAACCAAAACCCTGCTAGATGTGGCCCTGAGCAACCTTCTCTGAGTGGCAGGTTGGACTAGACAATCTCCAGAGGTCCCTTCTGATCTCAAATAATATGTGACTCTGTGCAATAATTCTGTGTAATACATGCTCACAGTCCTACCTTATAGTAAAATTCATGTTACATCCCACCCCCCCTTCTGTTGAATATTCCTGAATTTATCTTTAATAACTGGAACACAGAAACCCCTGGGGCATCCCCAGCAGAGAGGCAGAGCATACCATGACCTGTAGGACATGGTAAGGTATATGACATCCATAAACAGACCATAGAAGTCATTATGCTATTGTATTGGGTCTGGCTGAGATGAAGTTAATTGTCCCCATAGCAGCCCTCATAGGCCTGTGCTTTGCGTTGGTAGATGGAACGGTGTTGACAACACACCAGAGTTTTGGCTACTGCTGGGCAGTGCTGGCACAGCATCAAGGCTGTCTTTCCAGCATTACACCCTCACCAGTAGGCTGGGGGTGGACAAGATCTTGGGAGGGGACATAGCCACAACAGCTGACCCAAAGTGACCAAAGGGATATTCCATACCATATGATGTCAGCTCAGCAATAAAACCTAAGAGAAATGAGGCGGGGAACACACATACATTCATTTTTTATGGCATTTGTCTTCCAGAGCAACCATTGCACATATTGAATCCCTGCTTCTCGGGAAGTGGCTGAACATAACCTGCTGATGGAAAGTAGAGAATAAATCTTTTGGTTTTCTTTGCCTCCATTCATGGCCTTTGCTTTTGCTTTATTATACTGCCTTTATCTTGACCCACAAGGGTTTTTTTTCCATCTTATTTTATCCCCCCACCCTGTCCTGCTGAGGAGAGGAGTGATCAAGCAGCTTGGTGGCACCTGGCATCCAGCCAGGGTCAATCCACCACAGCCATTCGGAAAAAAAAAAAAAATTAGGCTTTAGAGCTGTGCATTGCAACATAGACATCTTTTCTAAATAACTAAATAAATGTCTTTAAAGCTCAGAATAATATGGTTCTGATTCATGTGGAGTTGGAATGCAAGTATAATTTTTTTTTTTATCTTAACTGGTTCACACTTTCCTAATAAAAACTCTCAATGGCATTCAAATAAACATCCTCCAGCTCAACGACCCTGCACATTCCACCAGAATTTTATGATCCTCAATTCTCAAGTCACTTAGAACTTTGAATTTTGTCCCTTCTATTTTGTCCCTTCTATTCTGTCAATGTGAGTGTGTCTTTTTAAAGCCTCACTTTATGGACCACTTCATGGACCACTTCATATCTATGAAAATTTTGTTCCTTCATAACATGTTGACAGAAAACTAAACCACAGATTCCAGGACCATTAATTGGGGTAACACTCAAAGATAAGAGTACCTGGAGAGATTCTTATGGGATCCTGCACTCAAAACAATCTTGGAGTAAAGAATATTCTGTGCTAGTAGAGCTGGGCCAATAGGTCCAGAGGTGGATCTGTGTGTGTATGTGAGTGGGAAATATACACCATAGCTGGTTGCCCAAAGACTGTCTTTAATAAGAGCCATTATTCCCTCACCTTTATAATTGTTATATTCACCTGAGTGCACTTAGCTCTGACAACACTCATCTTCCTTTCAAGAAACTTGTATTCAAAAAGGAAAGGTGTTTGTAACACATGTGAAGTATAAAATGATAAAATAATCCCTGCAGTTCATGGTTCTTGAGTCACTTAGCGATTTAATTGATCCTTAATGCTGAGATGAACACAGGACAATGAACAGCAAAGCATTAGCATTAACCTTATTTAAATACTTGATCTCTGCACTTAATTACTGCGCTGTGCACAATCAGGGCATTATATAAACACTCTGAATACCATAGGCCCATATAAGAACACTAGGCAATCATTGGAAATTTGTGACTGTTCTAAGATCTCCTAGAACCTCCCTTATGAGCCAACTGTAGAGTGTGTACTTGTTCTATAATGTCTGTAAGATTTATCCAATAGAGAAAGAAAAGTTAACGAAACTATAGATCCACATAAGTAATGAGCCCTGTACAATTTCTGAGCCCTTTTTACACTCAACCCTGAAAGTGTGCCTATTTCAGCAAGGTTACAGCTTAATGTAACAAAATAATAATATCCTTTTTATCTGTTTTAAGCTTTTCACTTCTTAATTTCATCAGATGTCTTCCCCAGAAAAAATGAATAGGATTATCTAATTTATTTGCTCTTTTATCAACCACCATGTTTCAGTCACTCCCTCTTAAACTAATGAGAAAAAAAAATTTCCTAACTGTACTAATTCAATAATTTTGAATTGTCATTTCCTTTACAAAGATGCAGGAGATTGCCTTAATTCTCCGCTGATATAATGGAACAGGTCTATCCTAAGTGGAGCACATCTTGAAAGAAATCATCATCTCAAAATAAGATGCAGAGGAATGTCTCTTGTCAAGTTTTATAATTGTAATCTCGATTAATTCTTTGCTCATTTGCTCTCTTTCTTCTCAAGGGTGGAAGGAGAGGACCAAACTGGAGAGGAGGAGATTTTTGCAAGTGTTCATCCTTTGTATCTCTTCTCAGCCATAACATCTTCCTAAAAAAACAATTTCCTTTTAGAGTGAATGTTTGTTTATTTTCAGATACCTCATCACCTATGATCAGCAAGACACTAATGGACCTCAGAGCATTCTCTGTTCATGGACACTGTTATTTTTGCATTAAGACTCATCTTATGATTGATGAGTTTGACATAAACAGAACAGCTTCTGGCCCAGAGATAATGTAGTTACTAAGACAGAGCCGGTGGTGGGCATGGCTGATCAAACGATCCCCTGCTGAAGCAGAAATGTTCGGAAGGATTTCAGGGTCTTGTTTGTTCAGGAGTGTGGATGACATGTGCTTGAGGATTTGGGATTAGGGGAATTGGGGAAACACAACAGCCCCTGTCAAGGTTATCGGCAGGGTTTCTTATTCTATCCTTTGCCTTTCCTCACCTTCTGGCAGCCTAGTTGCAGGGCAAAACAGCATCACCAGAATACCCCCTGCTGTTTTGTTAAATCTGATTATATTTTACTGGCTGGCCAAGTGCACTGAAAAAATATTTGTCTGAAGTAAATATGTCTTTCTTAGTCACATTGTCATGAAAACCTAAATTTAACCCAATAACTATTATTTTAGTAGTTCCACAGATTTGTAGCCTATATGATAATGTGCTGGTTTTTTTGTTCCTCCCTCCCCCAGTAAGTGATCATGGCAATAGGCTCAGGGGAAGATGTGTGTCTTGAGAAAGCTGTGGCAGGTAGGAGCCAGGGTGACAGAACTAAGCATACATCATATTAAAGAGTGAGATTTGATAAGTAGACCACAAAGGTAACCAAGATACAAAATAGTGCATGTGTTCAAAGAGAAGAAGTAACCCCCACACTGTAATCCCACAGCAGGTGGGGTGCTTAAAGAGGATGAAAACATATCTTGGGATCCAAAGAGACTCAAGATGAACGCCCATGAATGGAACTTAATAAAATAATGTGTGCTATACTAAGTAAAAATGCTAAATGAAGAACAACTGTAGCATCCTTAAAAACATATTGTCTATGTTTCTCAATCTGTTTATGGTCTATAAGTGACTTGGCTGGAGGCAAATTCATTCAGAAGCATCCAGCAGTCAGACTAATGGCTCTAGTTTCTTCTATCAGCTCAATGACTAAGTTTGATCTACATAGGTATCAATGAGCATGTTCTTGGATCAGATTTAAACTCTCCAGAAGTTTAGATTGGAGGAAACTAGCAATTGACTCTTTCTCCATATTAGAACCAGCTGCAAAATTCAGACTCAGACACATGCAGACTTCCTTATAGTCATCCCACAGAAAGCAGCTGTACAAATACAGAGATTTGTATACAGAGATATTTTTCAGGCTCATCTCAGAGCAAAATGATGTTTCAAACTTGCTTTCACCTGCACAAGTCTTTGGGATCTTCTTTTACATAGTAAATCTGCCCCAGCCATAATTTTCTTGTCTGATGAGGAGTGTTGCTGAAATTCTAGTATTTTTTTCTCCACCTGGTATAGCCTGAGGGAAGAACTACTTTCCTTCAGGGAACAACGTTTATTGTTTGGGTGGGTATTTATTTCCTTAATACTGGACTGGATTGAGTCCAGAAGCCTTTGTCTGTGGAAATCCAGCTTTAGTCTTACACACAAAAATAATTTTGGCCAGCATTTTATCACCATTGATATTTACTTCTATGGCAGTAAAGCCAAAGGCTGAAACTGTGGTTCTTTCTACTTGGAATGAAGTACAAAGATATAAACACACATTTAATCATAAACCCACCAATAGCCTACAGACTTCTTGCATGTGAACAGATGTCTTTCATAAAACATTTAACTCTAAATTGTTTGCACAAATATTGATGTACTCACTGTCTTTAACTGAGTGCCCAAAAGTTTTATTCAGGTAAATATGTTAATCTTTAGTGCTTACCAAGAAAATCTTGAGTGAATTTAACTACTAAAAGTACTGTTCTATACATTAGTAATTGGAATTGAAGATTCCAACTGGTAACACATATTTAGAAGTTAAACATGGACATATTAATAAATAACATATATGTATAGTACGCGTTTCCTAAGCTCTTCCTATCTCAAAGTATATGCATAGTGTCCATAGAAATTTTTTTTTTTTTTTTTTGTATGGGAAGGACAAAGAACTCTGGAAAAGAAAGAAACTAATATCAATATTTCATTGCTTAAGAAAAAAGAGAGCAAGGTACCCATTATTAGAATCTTCTATTGATTCAAAATACACATAAGGAAAGTGTTTTCAAATCTTATTAAAAATAACTCATATTTCATGTTGTTATTGCTCTAAAAAAGATGAAAACAGTTGTCAAGCACTAAAATAAAATAAAATAAAATAAAATAAAATAAAATAAAATAAAATAAAATAAAATAAAATAAAATAGGAAGTGTTCCTCCACTCATTTTTTTCATTTAGCTAACTGTGATTGCTGTGTTTATCAGTAGCTGATTTTTCAGGGGTGGTCAAAATGTTTTGCATAAACAAAAAAAAAAAAAATCCAAGCTATCAATGGAGACAGATATGTACTGTTGAACAGTTATTCATCCCTATCACATAAGGGTAAGACAAATTACTCAGTGAATGTGTCTTTCTCTTATTGATTATAAAATAGATTTTACATGAAATATGCATCTGCTTTTTAGTCCTATAGAAATAAGTGAATGCAATACCACTTTTTAGTATTCCAGATATCATAAGAAAGGGTCTCATTGTAGTATCCAGATTTATCACGTAAATTATATGTGAAATCTGGGTAAAAATTGCTGCTGTATAACTAGGCAACAAAAAGGGAGATGGAACAGGAAGAGGCAAAAGATCAGAAACCTTCATTTATAAAAGATGCATGTTGTAAGCAAAATGTGACACGTAAACACTAGAAGTAAAAAAGAATCTTTCACCTATAAAAAAGCTCACATTCTGATCTTACAGAAATGTTATCTTTGGTGATACTGCCAACTGAAAAAAAACCACAGGAGAAAATGCATTGTTCCATAAATATATAGTTTGCAAACTCCTTTGCTTGTTCTAACTTTTAAAATCTTTTTATCTTGAATTCCTAGTGAAATTTATTAACTCCAAGTATGAAGGTGACAAAAGTGTAACACATTTGTTCATAAGGTCATTTAACATATGTATTAAAAAAAAGGGTAAAAAAACTCCTCAGATTTATTTGAAAGGGTTTTTCTCAGCAACAACAAAGATATGACTAATCTAATTGATACCTTTAAGTCTGAGTTGAAACACAAAATGTGAATTTAACTGTCTGAGTGTGGGGAACGTTTATATCCAAATATGGATTTGAACATAAAGAGATAAGGTAGATACTTTGCCTCAAAGAATGTCTTAAACATGTGGGGTGGCATGAGGGAGAAAGAAATGCTTTAATGTGGACTGCTGCTGAGAGCAGGACAAAAAGGTCAACATCTGAAGAGAGAGGAGAGGACATGGGGTGAAACAGGTGACTATAAGCTCATTTTACTAATCCACATGAACAGAGTAAGACCTAGGGAGAAGTCAGTCATCTCCAGATCACATGGGACTTTACTAAAACTTCCATGTTTTTCACAGTTCACCCAAAGGTGAGGAAAAAAAGTGCCACTGAAGAAAAAGATAATTACTATGACCAGTAATCAAGAACAAATGTAGCTTTTTGGCCAATTCTGTTAAACTGATAAGTTATTTTTATAACTGATGTTATTTTTAAGTGCCTCAAAAAGGACTATTTCTTCTTCACCTAAGAATAACATCATTTGACTTTTAAAAAGACAATTAGATTAAATGAAATAAAATATTAATTCTATTACAAAAGTAAATGTAAATACTAGTGAAATTTTACTCCCATAGAAGACTGAGAACAATCATGGGTTGCCCATAAAACCAATAATTTATATTTTGAAATGTACAAATGACAAAAGAAAAAAATTCCATCTCATAGCTCTGTTGACAATAACTTAATTTCCAAAACAAGGCTCTCCCTCATTTCCCTGAAATTTCTATATTATTGTCAGGCGTCATGATTCCCAGGTGACTAAGGGTCTCTACTTTCAATGGATAAGCTATTTTCACTAGGATTGAGGACATTTGACTATGATTTGCCAAATAAAAATCAAATTTTGGTCCATAGAATCATAGAATCATAGAATCGTTTAGGTTGGTAAAGACCTTTAAGATCAGCAAGTTCAATCTTTAACCTAGCACTGCCAAGCCCACCATTAAACCACGTCCCTAAGCACCACATCTACACCTCTTTTAAATACCTCCAGGGATGGTGACTCCACCACATCCCTGGGCAGCCTGTTCCAATGTTTGACCACTCTCTCAGCAAAGAAATTTTTCCTAACATCCAATCTAAACCTCCCCTGGCACAAACTGAGGCCATTTCTTCTTGTCCTATTGCTTGTTACTGGGGGGAAGAGACCGACACCCACCTCGCTACTACCCCCTTTCAGGTAGTTGTAGAGAGCCATAAGGTCTCCCCTCAGCCTCCTCTTCTCCAGACTGAACAACTCCAGTTCCCTCAGCCCCTCCTCGTAAGACTTGTGCTCCAGACCCCTCACCAGCTTCGTTGCCCTTTGCTGGACACGGTCCAGCACCTCAACATCCTTCTTGTAGTGAGGGGCCCAAAACTGAACACAGGATTCAAGGTACAGCTTCACCAGTGCCAAGTACAGGGACACGATGACTTCTCTACTCCTACTGACCACACTATTTCTGATAGTTGGCCTTCTTGGCCACCTGGGCACACTGCCGGCTCATATTCAGCCGGCTGTCAACCCGCACTCCCCGGTCCCTTTCCATCAGGCCGCTCTCC